>NC_083428.1:51896563-52018644 GCF_020745735.1 Hemiscyllium ocellatum
ACTTTGTATCTTTCCCCTCTGACCCGAAACCTATGCCCTCTAGTTCTGGACTCCCCGACCCCAGGGAAAAGACTTTGCCTATTTACACTATCCATGCTCGTCATAATTTTGTAAACCCCTGTAAGATCACCCCTCAACCTCCGACACTCCAGTGAAAACAGCCTTAGCCTGTTCACCCGCTCCCTATAGCTCAAATCCTTCAACCCTGGTAACATCCTTGTAAATCTTTTCTGAACTCGTTTAAGCTTCACAACATCTTTCCGATAGGAAGGAGACCAGATTTGCACGCAATATTCCAACAATGGTCTCACCAATATCCTGTACAGCAGCAACATGACCTCCCAACTACTGTACTCAATACTCTGACCAATAAAGGAAAGCATATCAAACGCCTTCTTCACTATCCTATCTAACTGCGACCCCACTTTCAAGGAGATATGAAGCTACACTCCCAGGTCTCCTTGTTCAGCTAAATTCCCTGGGACCTGACTATTAAATGTATTAACTTGACTGATCTTTGCTGGACAGGAGAGTCAATGTCTATTGGGAACAGACAGGAGACGGATGGATAGACACACTCGGATCAGCCATGAGCATTCCGAATGGTGCAGCCAAATGGCCAAATGCTGCCCCTGCCCCATGTGTTGCTCCCTCAATCCACCCCTCGAGGCTGTTACAGAGATATACTGCTGTCCCCACGTTAAGTGTTGTTCCCTCAATCCACCCCTCGAGGCTGTTACAGAGATATACTGCTGACCCTACCCCATGTGTTATTCCCTCAATCCACCCTCGACGCTGTTACATGGTAGCCGACCACCTCATTCAATCAGACAAGAGGAGACCATTCTTCTCCTCTAAGGAATTACACAGCAATATAGAATGAAGTAATTCAGCTCGTTGAGTACATTACACAGCCCATCAGGAGTCCATGCAACCCGCCTGAACGGCTACCCACGAGCAGGGAACATTGACTCTCCTGTCCAGCAAAGATCAGTCGTTAACTGGAAATAGAGAATAGAGATAAATGTTCATTTCAGGCTGCAAATCTGTAACTGATGGAGTGCCTCAGAGATCACTGTGGGGTCATCAGTAATCAATAATCGGTTTCAAAGATCTGAAGGAAGGGGAGGAATGGATTGGAGCTCAATTAGCTCGGACATCAAGATGGTCATTTAATATGTCATCAAATGTAGGTAGTGAATCCGCAAAGTGATACAATCAGGGAAGGTTAGTGAACAAACCTTCAGCAGAAATAACATAAGGTCAGTTGTCTATTTTGGCAAGAAGAATAAAACAATGGTAAACAATGTAAATACAGAGATATTGCAGAACTCTGTGATACAGGCGGTTTCCATGTTCCTGGAACATAAATCATATGAAGTCAGTCTGCAGATGCAGCAAGTGATCTGGAAGGTAAGTGGAATGATGCTGTTTTTGGCAAAAGGTGTCAGGTTTAAGTGCAGGAATGTTTTACTGCATCTGTACAGGGCATTGCTGAGACCACATTTGATGCACTGTGTGTAGTTTTGATATCGAAACTAAAATGAAAGGATATAATCCTTTTCGAAGATTTTCAAAGACATTTCCCTTCATTCATTCCTGTATGTTTCAACACAGAGAGGGAGAAAAATGTTCCCTGACTGAGAAGCAGCAGCCTATTGATCTCTCTGTCTTACTTTGTTCGGTCGGATATCAAAGTGGGAGTCCATAAAATCCCTGAGTTATCTTTACCACTTGCGAAGGATTCCTGGTGAGGATTCACTGGAATCTCTCCACTGCCTGAAACAAAGTGAATTCACCCAAATACAACTGTTCTAGAGAGAAATCTCACGACCAGTCGCTTGTGTGAGCAGAATAACTTCAAAGGCAGAATAACGTTTGGAGCAGTCTATCATTTTACCATTTGTTATGAGTTCAACTTCCTGTGTTTCACATTTTTCTAGAAAATGACCTACTCTGAGACCTAAATCATTGGCCACCTCACTAAACAGGCTGCATTTAAGATTGGTGTAACCAGTGGAGGAGTGGGACTGGAAAAGGACATAGTGACCCTCCAACATTGGTTGAAACACAAATGAGAAATTTTCAAAGGGCTGTACAAGTGGAAATTCCCTTCCCCAGAAGTTTGTGGTGCCTGGATGTTTGCATTTATTCAAAGTTATGTTTGGTGACATTTGACAGACAAGTGAATGTAGGAAAATGGTATACAGACAGAAAAGTGCTACTGAGACCACAATCAAATCACTCATGTACTTTGTGAGTGGTGGAGAGGAGACAAAGTGTCTAATAGCCCACTCCTGCTGCTCAGTCCTCTGTCCCTATGTTCTATAAAGTTCCTCACAGCTCCTAAAATTAACAGATGGAGGCCACCTGCTCCAAATAGCTGGTCCACAGTAACATAGGCTATCATTCAATCACTCAAACTGTCACACGGTTTGGTGTGGGTTGGAAAATGCTAGTTGGAAAACCAGGCTGGTTTCGAAAGACACCTCTGGACTCTTTACAGAGTGTCTCCTCTTTGAAACTTGTGCTTCATTTGTTGGTCATGTCGGAGACCCAGATACACTGTGAATACAGCCCCCTGACCTCACCCTGAGATGACTCACAAAATACTTTACTCTCTCTGAATGCAACATTCAATAACAGAACGTTGAGGAAAATTACAATCATTAAATTTGTAATTACAGAATATGAGAACATAAGGAGCAAGATCAGGTGACTCCGACGATCAAGCCATTGCATACCATCATGGCTGATCTATTGTTGGCATTAACTCGTCTTTAATGTCCAATTCTTCACACCCCTTAGCTCTCTGACAGGTCATAAATCCATATACCACCTCTTTGAATACTTTCAGTGATGTAACTTGCCTCACTATCTAGCCCAGATAATTACTGGCATTGATTACCCTCTATGAGAGGAAAACACTCCCAACACATACACCATCATCTCTTGATAAGAACAAGCGGTGAACACAGGGGCTCAGGAAAGAGTAAATGGCCTTGATAACATGGTAGTATTAGACTGTGGATGGCATCAAGGCCACCTACTTATTTGAGCTTAATGGTAATCACGTGTACTCTCCCCACTGGTTGGGGTCTTTCAGAGCACAAAGGAAGATGCTTGTGTTCGGTGACCGACAATACTCTCAGTCCTGGGACATCTCTGCAGGAGATCTTCCGGGTAGCTGCCTCAAAACAAACATCTTCAGCTGCTTCATCACTGTCTTTCCTCATCATAAGATCAGAAATGGGGATGGTCACTGAAGATCACCCAATGTTCAGAACAATGTTTCGCACCTCAGCTCCTGAACCAGTCTGTGTCCATGTGCAGTAAGATCCGGACGTCATTCAGGCTTGTGCTGTTAAAATGTCGGTAACATTCATGTAACAACCCCGCCAGGCACTCTACATTTCCACAGTTAAATGAAGGACCCATTCAGCATCTCAAGCACGTTAGAAACGGATATGCAGAAGCCATTCAGTCCATCAAAACTACTGAACAAAAAGAGGAATAACTGATTCAATCCTCCTGCCTGTTGCACAGGAAGAAGAGGGGTCTAGTTTCCACATCAAGCTGTTAAACAGGAACAGGCAGGGCCAACTCAGACCCATGAACCTGTTCCATGCGACCTGGAGAGGCCATTCATCACCTCGAGACACTTATACAGGACAGGAGGTTGTCATGATGCTCCAACCTGACAAATCAATGGAGCATAGAATGCACTCAGAGACGGATCCACGATGTTCCTCGTGGCTCCATTGCCCATGGGACACATGACATTTTAACGTGGTTTGCTGGCAGTGAGGAAAGTAGCCTGATGTTTTGTCTCAAGTCTCAGAGAAGCATCTTCCATCTCTGAGAAGACAGACCCATATTCTCCATGGAGGTCAGAAGCTGGTGTGGATAGTTAACTGTTTTAGAATGAAGATATTGTGGGCGTTGTCCGGATTGTGGATAACATGACGTTTAATGCAGGATCACACTGAATGCACTGCATTAATGTGGGGGCAATTTATTCAAAGACCGAACCTCTGTCTCTCTCAATCAACATGTGGAGTCGGGGTGGGATGAGGGGAACGTCCTCGGAGGTTCTTATTCTATTCAGAATCATGTAACCCAAGTAAAAAATGCCATGTTTTTTTTGTACAACTGTCACCTCGTTTGTACAAATAACAATTTAAACATCGTCAAGAACATTTTTTTTTAGTGACGGACATGTGGTTAGAAGGATCTTGAAACTGTTGCATCCGGATTTTAAAAAATGCACAAATCATGGTTATTCAGAAGTTGCACAGAAACTGAGAATGAGGCTGGGACATCATGACAGTGATATTGGACAGGATCGGTGAGTGGGAGGACATGGAGATGTAAATCTATGAAAAACTAAATGGATTATGGAGTTTGAGAACAGTCTGTTTCCTCCTTGCGTATTAGTGAGTAATTTAGAAATAGTAGTTTGATACTTATTATTTATAAGGAAAGGTGTTTTGTTTGTAACTGAAGACATTGTCTTGCACTTTCCAAATTTTATATATCATGAGCAGAAATTTAGTTCAACCCAGTTTAGTAGACAAATATAAAAACTTACCAGGAACACCAACTATAGCGAGGATGGGATAGTAACTACCTTGAATAATCCAAAGAATATCCTGGATCCGTGAAGCTAATGATATCCAAGGCAGGGAAAGATAGTAAAGACCCAAGGATAAACTCCTGTCTTTTATTGTAATATTCCAGTTTAATATTCTCAGATTCTGATGCATTGTTGGCACATTCCAATACAAGGTTCTCACATTCTGAACCATTATTGTCATGTTCCAGTCTAATGTTCGCAGATTGTGTTCTCTATTCCCCCTCTCTCTCGAGCTGCTGATCCCTGTTAGTGCTGTCAGTGATGCTCCTAATAATACAATGGGATAACACATTGAAAAAAGCCCATTTATCATTCAAGGATGGAAATTCTCCACTGGGATAATTAGGATCCACGGAGATTGACATTAATCACAGTCACTGAACAAATAGCTCCAGGTAACCCTTTTCAATTTAATATTGATTTTATTAAAATTAAAAAGAAAGTTCAAAATTTACACATTTGGCATGGGATATGTGGGGTGACTGAGGGACCGAATATTGGCGATGGTAGATTGAATGCATGTAATCATTCAATCTGCCTTCAATATGGGAGTAATGTCAAAGGATTGTCAGAACATAAACAAGTTTCTCCGTTTATAAATGGAAACATACAGTCTGTAACTACTGATCAGTGATTATAATGTCAGCAAAATATGGAGAGAACTTTCCTTGTCCATAATCTGACAGGAAAATGTGCCTACGACAACATGAGTGATAACAGACAAATGGCATGGATATGTTTACAGAAAATATGACGGGACACACAATTCAGATGGTTATTTGAGGATCAGAGAGGGCAGGTGAGGGTCATGTTGTTAATGTCATCAATATCAATCAATTGTTATTAAGTACCATTCACTGGATTTCAATTGCAGTGTGATTATGATACTGGGGACATGGCTGCTGAGACTGGAGGGAGGGAATATAATATTTCCCAGTTATCGGTATTGCAACGTTATTCTTTATAAATCATTTGAAGATCAAATTCCAGGATACTACTCCAATGAGGAATGAGGAGAGCCATTATTAACAATACAACCAGAATATATTGGAGCAGAAACTTGACCATTAGGCTCATTGAGCCTGATCCGCCATTCAATGATGGCTGTTAAGCATCTCAAACTCATTCTCCCGCTTTCTACCTGTCACCTTTGATCCACTTTACAGTCAAGAACCTATCTGTCTCACTCTTGTATGCACTCAATGATCTAGACTCGACAGCCGTCTGTGGCAGTGAATTCCATAGATTCACCGCTCTCTGCTGAAGAGGTTTCTCCTTATCTCTGTTTGCAAAGGTTTTCTCTTTACTTTGTCCCCTCGGGTACTAGTCTCTTCTACCTTTGGATATATCTTCCCAAAATCCACTCTTTCCCAGGACATTTAGTGTTCATTTAAACATCCTAACATCTTTCTGAACTCTATCAAATACAGACCCAGAGGCCTCAAATATTCTTCATATGTTAAGCTTTTCATTCCTGATTCTCGTGAATCTCGTCTGAAATCGCTCCAGGACCAATCCATCCTTACTGAGATATGGGTCCCAAAACTACGCACAATAATCCAAATGTAGCATGACCAAAGCCTTGTAGAGCCTTAGAAATACATCCCTTTTTTTTATGTTTAAGCCTTCTTGAAATAAATGCCACCATTGGATTTGCCATCCTAACTACTGACAACCTACAACTTTACCTTTCAAGACTCCTGGACTAGAACTCCCTAGACTTTTTTCACTTCAGATTTCTGAATTTGCTTGCTATTTAAAAAGTAGTCTATATCTCTATTCATCCTGGGAAAAAGGTTTTCCCACCCTCTCCCACATTGTACTCCATGTGCCACTTCTTTGGTCACTCTCCAATCCTGTGAAAATCCTTCAGCAGGTGAAAGTGAGGACCGCAGATGCTGGAGGTCAGAGTCAAAAAGTTTGGTCATAGAAAAGCACAGCTTGTCTGGCACCATTCGAGGAGCAGGAGATTCGAACTTTCAGGCATAAAGCCTTCATCAGGAACGTGGGGTGGGCGGAAGGGGGCAGAGAAATAAATGGGAGAGGCTGGAGTTGGGGCTGGAAGGAAGGTAGCTTGTAAGGCGACCGCTAGATGAAGGTGGATGGTGATAGTGATATTTCAGAGTGGAAGGTGGAGTGGATAGATGGGAAGGAAGATGAACACGTAGGACAGTTCAAGAGGGCGGTACTGAGTTGGAGGGTTTGATCTGGGATAAGGTGGAGGGATGGGAGGTGAGAAAACTGGTGAAATTATCCTGGTGTGTTTGGAGGGTCCCAAGGCAGAAGATGACGCGTTCTGCTTTCAGAAGTCAGTTGGCTAGAATGTGGCAGTGGAGGAGGTCAAAATCTTGCAAGGCCTTGGTGGAGTGGGAGGAGGAGTTGAAGTATTCAACCACAGGGCAGTGGGGTTGTTGGGTTTGGGTGTCCGAGAGTGTTCCCTGTTCTGCAAGTTGACGTCCTGTCTCGCCAATGTCGTGGAGTCCAGGAGCAATGAACAGACTAGATGAGGTGTTTGGATTCACAGGATGCTGTCTTCCTAATGTGGAAGGATCCTTTGGGGCCATGGGTGGAGGTGAGGAGGGAGGTGTTGGCACAGGTTTCATACCTCTTGCAATGGCAAGGGAAGGTGCCAGGTGTGGAAGGTGGCTAGGTGGGGCCGCGTGGACCTAATGAGGGTGTTTGTGAGGGAATGGTCTCAGCAGTTTGATGATAGGGGTGGGGAGGAAGTTTATCTCTGATGGTAGGGTCTGACTATTGGTGGCAGAAATGGCAGTGGATGGTACGTTGTATCCTGAGGTTGGTGGGATGGGAGACCAACACCAGAAACGTTCTAACTTGTTGTAGTTGGAAGGGTGGAGTTCGAGGGCGGTGGTGTGGGAAGTTGAGGAGATGCGCTAGAGCACTCTCCTGCAGCTGAACCACCTCTTCAATGCTACCTGTCCTTCTATATATCTTTGCATTGTTTGAAAGCTTAGCCAAAATGCCCTCAGTTCCTTCACATAGATAATGAATCCAGAAAGTGAACACCACTTGCCCCTGACTGCCATCCTGAGAAGAACCATTTTATCCCCACTCTCTGCTTTCTGTCAGACAGCCAAACTTCTATCCATGCGATCACCTTGCCTCTAACCTTGCCGTGAGGGCGGCACGTGGCACTGTGGGTTGCACTGCTGCCTCACAGTGGAATAGACTGGAGTTCAATTCCTGCTTGGGGCAACTGCCTGTGTAGAGTTTGTACATTCTCCCCGTGTTTGCGTGGGTTCCCTCCGGGTGCTCCGGTTTCCTCCCACAGTCAAAAGATGTTCAAGTTGGGCGAATTGACCATGCTAAATTGCCCATCATGTTAAGTGTAGGGGAATGGGTCTGGTTGTGTTGCTCTTCGGAGGGTCGGTGTGGACTTGTTGGGCCGAAGGGCCTGTTTCCACACTGTAGGGAATCTAATCTAATCTAATCTAACATCATGGGCCACACATTTCTCAATAGCCTCATGCATGGCACCTTGTCAAAGGATTCTTGAGGTGCAGATGGATAACATCTATCGGTTCTCCTTGCTCTAATCTGCTCATTACTCCCTCATAGGTTTGTCAGGCATGATCTCCCCTTGATGAAACCATGCTAACTCTGCCCTATTTTACCAAAGGCCTCCAAGTATTCAGAAATCCCATTCTTTACGATGGATTCCATGATGTTACCCACAACCAAGGTTAGCCTTTTCCATATTCTGCCTAACTCCCTTATTAAACGGGGTGTCATGTTACCAATTATACAACGACATGGCCCTTTCTTGATTTTAGTCATTCCTGAAAGATTACCATTTACGTTTGCACTAACTCTTCAGATATCTCCCTTACAAGGCTGGGGAATAGTCCAACTGGTCCAGGTGAGCTATCCACATTCAGACCATTTCAGTTTCTAACATGTTCTTCTTGGCGATGACCATCATATTCAGGACAGCCCTCTCACTCTCTTCAATTCTCGGGAAATTACTCATGTCTTCCACCGTGAAGACTGATGCAAAGTTCCTCAGCCATTTCGTTGTTTCCCACTACTGTCTCTCCAGCATCATTTTCTAGTGGTCCATATTCATTTTCACATCTCTCTTGCACTTATATATCTGAAGAAGCTCTTACAGGTTCCTTTATATTACTGGTTAGCTTACCCCCATATTTAATCTTCTCCATCCTTATTTATTTTTTCTTGCCTTCAGTTGGCCTAAATTTTCCAGTTTTCCTCTGCCCTTCACCGCATTATATGGTTGCTCTTCTGCCTATATTCAATCACTGACTTCCCTTGTCACCCCTGGTTGCCTCATCCTCCCTGTACCATGCCTCTTTTAATCAGCATGGATCTTTGCAGTGTCTCCTGAATTAATCTTGGAGTCTCCTGTCATTGCTGTTCTCCTGTCTTTCCTGCTAGACACCTGTCCCAGTCAAGTATACTCAGCTTCTCCGTTATGCCTCTCCAGTTGCCTTAATTTTTTTCTCTCTCACGCACACACACAGAGACACACACACTCTGTTCTCTCCGTTGTCAAATTGTGTTGTTGGAGAGCTCGTCGGTGTACAATGGGCTAAATTACCTCCTTCAGTGCTCTATCAATGCTGAAGCTCTCTGACACACAATAAAGAGTTCACGTGCCGGAGAGACAAGCCGGTCCTGTGAAGGACACAGTGCAGAATCATCCTTTATCTCTTCCTGTTGTCTGATGTGCAGCGGCCTTGATATATCTGTTCAAAAAAATAGATTGAATTTCGAGCAGTCGGGAGGACGCTCACCAAATGATTTTGCTGTCAGGGTTTAACAAGAAGTTCCCACATATAAAATTGGATTTGCCTGATAGCAGCTCCTCCCAATTGACACTTCCTAATTCTCCCTGATACTGACGTAACTTGCCTTCCGCCAATTCAGTAACTTCACACAAGGACCTGACTTATCCATGTTCATAGCTATCTTAAATATGAAGGAGCTGTGATGACTGTTTCTAAGATTATGACCCACTGACAGGTCTGTCACCTGGCCATGCTCATTAGCCAATACGAAGTCCAGTATGGCTCTTCCTTTCGTTGGACTATCCACATACTGTTGCAGTTAACAAATTCTGCCCCGTCTTAGCCTCTTGCTCCAAAGGACTCCCGGTCATTATTGGGGATATTAAAACCGTTCACTATCACCACTCTGTTTGTAATACACCATTCCTTAATCGACGGACATATATGTTCCTCAATCCCGCTATGGCTGTTCGAGGGATTGCAGTAAGGCAGTGCTTGCATCCATCTTATTTTTGAGCTTTACCCATATTGCTGCAGTGGATGATCCCTCCTGTGTGTCCTCTTCAAGTGCAGATGTAGCATAATACCTGATTCGTAAAACAACTCTTTCACCTCTTTTATCTTCTTCTCTATCCCGCCTAAATCAATGAAACCCTGGAATGTTGAACGGCCATTCCTTTCCCTCTCTCAACCAAGTCTCTGTAAAACCGCAACATCATAGTCCCATGTATGGATTCAGGCTGCCAGTTCATCAGCGTTGCTCGTAACGATGAGAAGAGGGATGGTTAATATGGGTCTGAACTGTTATATCGGAATGCATGTAGTATAGGGAATAAGGTAAATAAGCTTGTGACTCATGCACAAATTGGCTGGTCGCCATCACGGAGACGTCGCTGCAAGAGGATCAGGATTGGGAGCTAAATATTCAAGGATATGCATCCTATGAAATAGATAGGCAGTTGGGCAGAAGGGATGGGGTCTTATTAGGAAGAAATGAAATTGAATCATCAATAAGAAATGAAGTAAGGTCAGATGGTGTAGAATCTGTGTTGATAGAATTGAGGAATCATTAAGGTTAAAAACAAATAGTTGGAATTCTGTTCAGGCCTCCAAACAGTAGTCAGGAGCTGGGGTGCAAGGTATACCAGGAGCTAGAAAGATGTGTCAGAAAGACAAAGTTAAAGTGATCATGTGGGATTTCATTACGGAGGTGGGCTGGGAATTCAGCTTCATGGTGGTTTGCAAGAAAAGGAATTTGTGGAATACCTGTGAAATGGCTTTTTGGAGCAGCTTGTGCAGGCAGATTAAATGAGGCAGCTTAAGGTGAAGTAAATCAAAGGAGGCAGTGATCGTAATATGATTGAATTTACTCTGCAATTTCAGATGGAGAAGTTATAATTGAGGTAACGGTATTAAAGCTGAATGAATGTAATTACAGAGACATGAGAGAGGAGCTGGATAGAATTGACTGGTAGAAGGGCCCTGCGGGAAAGACAGTGGAGCAGCAATGACAGGAGAGTTTTGGAGTAATTCAGGATGCAGCAGAGACTTACCCCGAGTAAAAAGAGACATGGTACATGGAGAATGAGGTAACCATGACTGACAAGGGAAGTCAGGTATAGCATAAAAGCGAAAGGGAAAGGATATAATGTGGCAAAGTGCAGTGGAAATCAGAGGGTTGGTAAACTTACAAAGACAAAACAGAGAGCAAACAAAATAAAATAAGGAGGGAGATTATTAAACATGCGAGTAAGCTAGCCAGTAATATAAAGGAACTCAGGAAGAGTTTCTTTCGATATATAAAGTACAAAAAAGAGCAAAAGTGGGCACTGGAAATGCTGGAAAATGACACTGGAGAGATAGTAGTGGGGAACAAGAAAATGGCCGAGAAACTGAATAATTACTTTGCATCAGTTTCATGGTGGAAGACACGAATAGTATCTTAAACATCCAGGAGAGTGAGGGGCTCGATCTGAGTATGGTGGCCACCACCATGGAGAACATGCTAGGAATGGCCTAAAGTTGGTTAAATAACCTGAACCAGAGGGATTAAATCCCTGTGTTATAAGGGAGATAGATAAAGTGTTAGTGGAGGCGATGGTGGTGATTTTTCAGGAATTGCTCGAGAAATGAACGATCCCAGAGCATTGGAAACCCACTAACGTGGCATTCATTTTTAGCTTAACCTCTGATGTGGGTAAGATCCCGGAATCCCTTGTGAAGAATAAGATTTCAAAATACTTGGAAGTGTTTGGCAAAATAGGGCAAAGTCAGCATGGTTCCATCAATGGAAGGTCATGCCTGACAAATTTGTTGGAAATCTTTGAAGAAGAAATGAACAGGCTCGATCAAGTACAGCCAATGGATGTTATCCAATTGGACGCCAAGTAGGCCTTTGACAGGGTGTCACACAGGAGATTACTGAGTAAGATAAGGGTCTGTGGTGTTAGAGGCAAGGTAGAGGCATGCATAGAAACTTGGCTGTTTGAGAGAAAGCAGAGAGTGGGGATAAAATGGTCCTTCTCAGGATGGAAGCCGGTGACATGAGATGTTCTACAAGGCTCAGTGTTGGGATCGTAACATTTTACTTGTTACGTTAACAATCTAGATGGTGGAACTGAGTGCACTCTGCTTAAGTTTGCAGACGATAGAAAGATAAGCAGATGGACTAGTCGTAATGAGAGGCTGCAGAAGGAATTGGCCAGGTAAAGGGGTTGGCAGATGTATTCCAAATCGCAAAATGTGAGTTCATGCACTTTGGCACGAAGAATATGGTCTATTTTCGAAATGAGGAGAACATTCAGGAATCTGAAGTGCAAAGGGATCGAGAGTTCTAGTGTAGGGTTCTCTTAAGGTAAGCTTATAGGTTGAGGCATTAGTTAGGAGAGCAATTGCATTTATTTTTGGTGGCATTTATAGAGAAGAAATTGAATTGAAAATAAGAACAGGCTGTATACAGTTTTGGTCAGACGGCATTAGGAGTGTTGCGCGCACTTTTGAGCCCTATATCTCAGGAAAGATGTACTGTCCATGGAGCATGTTCAGATTTTCGCAGGAATAGTCAAAGGAGTGAAAAGTTTATTGTATGACGAACATTTGAGTCTTTGAGTCTATACTCGATAACGTTGAGAAGGAAGAGAGGAAATGTAATTGAAACCGACAGAATACTGAATGAGCTGAACAGAGTGGATGTTCATAAGATTTTCCATTTGTCGGGGAGACTAGAACCCAAGGACACAGCCTTAGCTTAAAGGGAACACCTTTTAGAATGTTGGTAAGGAGAAACTCCTTTAACCAGGGAATGGTGAATCTTTGAAATTTATTGCAGAGAAGGCTGTGGGGACAGGTCATTGAGTATATTTGTGACGGAGAAAGCTTTTTTAGATTACCCAGGGGATAATGGGTTATGGGGAGAAGGTCAGAGAATGGGCTTGAGAAACTTATCAGCGACGCCTGAATGGCGAAGCGGACTCGATGGGCTAACTGGCCTAATTTCTGCTCCTATGTCTTATTGTCTTATGGTCTAAATCTTAAGGAGGCACTTGGCATCTCTGAGAAGATGGATTCATGTTCTTCATGAAGGTCAGAAGCTGATTTAAATAGTTGACTGTTTTTTGAATGAAGGTGTTGTGGCTGCTGTCGGAGTGGTTATTAATATGGTATTCATTGAAGGATCACACACCAACTGCACTGCATTAATGTGGGGAGAGTTTATTCCAAACCGGATCTCTCTATCTCTCTCAACTGCCATGTGGAGTGGGGATTGGGATGGGTAGGCGTAACGTCCTCAGAGGCACTGAAACTTCCAGAATCATGCATCCTGAGGGAATTAAGAGTCATGGAATGTATCACCTTCTCATTGTCTGTTTAGAATATAAGGAGTGATTGTCCATCCCCCTAAAGGTTCAATGCAATAACCTCTTATTATCTCACAGACCTATAGATCAACCTTTACTCAAACCTCATGGTGCCATCATCCCAGGGATTAATCCGGTAGAAATTCTGTTCATTCTCTCTTTGGTAAGGAGGTCACTCCTTATAAATGAGATAAAATCTGTCCACAATACCGCAAATACTGTCACAACAACACTCTCAGAGTTGATCACAATAATTCCTTTCCCTCACTTAGCTGGCTCCATTTCCTTCATGTGAAACAGGAAACCATTCATTTACAATGCACTGCCACTAATGGGGAATTTAAAACATCCTTACATTTGTAGGACAGCATCAATAAAGCCAGCACCAGAGGTGCCTATCGTGATGGACATCAGTTTTGGGGAGAGACTCAATCACAAAGAATGCATCTAAAACAGTGAATGGCCACCTGCCTGAATGGAAATCAGCTGCAGGAATATGGGATACAGGAAGAGGAAGGGAGTTATCTTTTTTTATGATCTGCCCTCATGGACGTGTGCAGCCCTGGTCACGCCAGCATGTTATGCCGGTCTTGAACTGAGTGACTGGTTCAGCTGTTCCACAGGCCAGTAAAGAGTAAAACACGGTGCTGTGGGTTTGCAGTCACACACCATACACTGTCTTCACATCTTTCTAATTCTGTGCAGAGAACAAATCTCAATTGCAATATTTTGCAATGGATACGTGGTAAAAAGGGACTTCAAACAGCTGTATGCGGAAATTAACAAAGGCACAATTGATGGTTTATTCAGGAGTTGTACTGAGGCTGAGGTGGAGACTGGGATGACATGATGGTGGTACCGGAAAGGATTGGTGAGGGGTGAGGATATGGAAATGTAAACTTGTGCAGGAGAAAATGAATTATGGAGAGCAGTCTGTCTCATCCTCGCATATTGGTGCATAATTTGTAAATAATCATTTGCTAGTTATAATTTGTAAGGAATGGAAACTTTGATTGGAACTGAAAACATTGACTTGCACCTTTCCAAAGGTTACGTATCATGACCATCAATTCAGTTCAGACAGTTTCACTAGACAGGCAGAGTCACTTACCAGGAACTCTAACTATAGCAAGGATAGGATAGTAACCAGCTTGAATAACTATCAGTACATCTTCAATCGGCGATGCTAATGATATACACGGCTGGGAAAGCCAGAAAAGACCCGAGGATAAATTCCTGTCCATTGCTGGAAATTTCCAGTCGGGTATTCTCAGATCCTGATCCATTGTTGGAACATTCCAATCTAAGGTTCCCAGATTCTGATCTCTCCTCCCTCTCTCTCTGATGCTGCTGACCTCTCTTACTGGTGTGGGTGATGCTCCCGCTCGTACTATGGGATAACACATTGAACGCATTTCCTTCCTGATAGAAGAGGGAAACATTTTAGGAAGACTCACATAATCACAATCGCTGAACAAATAGCGCCAGCTAACCTCTTACAATTTGATACTGTTTTACTAAAATTCAAAATAACTTTGAACATATGTGCATTCTGGATGTGATATGTGAGTGTGGCAGATTGGTTGCGTGTAATCATTCAGTCTGCCTTGGATATAGAGGTAATGCCAGAGGTTTAACTGAACATAAACATGCTTCTCTGCTCATAAATGGAGAAATAAATCCTATAATTGCTGATTAGTCATTTTGAAAAATCACTAAAACATTGAGAGAACATCTTCCATCCTTGATCTGTTGGCAACAATCAAACGGCGTGCATTTGTTAACAGAGGATTGTATGTGACAAATTCAATTCAGATTGTTCTTCCAGAATCAGAGAGGGCAACGGTGGGTGTTGATGTTAACAATGTTAATGATAAAGTATCATTTGCTGACTTCAATTAAATTGTGATTATGACACTGAGGAAAGGACAGAAGATGGAGAGGACTGGAGGGCATGCCTTTTCAAACTGGGAAAAGGGACATTGATGTTCCTATTGGAACGTTAGTCTTTATATCTCATGTGAATAACATATTCAAGGATACATCTACAATGAGGAATTAGCAGAGATAACATTAATGAAGTGTATTTCTGTAATGCATTCGATGTAACAACACTGTTCACCTCCATCAACATCGATCTGGCAAAGGAAACACTCGCCACACTTTTAGAAAAGACCATCACACACACACCAACCACTATCAATCACATTACCAATTAAAACATCATGAAGCTAGTGGACCTGTGCCTCATCACCCACTTCACTTTCAACAACATAATCTACAAACCAACTAACAGCAAACCCAAAGGATCTCCGCTATCAGGATTCATAGCAGAAGCTGTAATGCAAAGGCTAGAGCAAACAGCCCTTCCAATCATCAAACCAAAAATCTGGGTTCGCTGCGAAGATGCCACTTTTGTCATCACAAAACGAAACAAGATAGAAGAGACACTTAACATCATCAACAACACCCTCACAGGCATAACGTTCACCAAGGAGGAAGAAACTGACAACAAACTTGCATTTCTGGACGTCACAATAGAAAGAATGGACAAGGGAGAATTACGAACCTGCGTATACAGAAAACCAACAAACACTGACCAAACACTCAACTACACCAGCAACCATCCCAACACACACAAACGAAGCTGTAACTGAACATTATTCCAACGAGCCACCACACACTGCAGGACAGACGAACTTCGAAAACAGAGGAGAACCACCTATACGATGTATTCAAGAAGAACAGATACTCAAAAAACACAGTGCGCAGATTCCTCAAGAACAAACCACGACAAGCACACAAAACACAGCCAGAAATCCTAACCACTTTACCATATATCAAAGAAGTTTCAGAAATGACAGCCAGACTACTGAGACCCCTCGGAATCCTAGTAACACACAAAACCGCCAACACGCTCAAACAAAAACTAACAAACATAAAAGACCCAGTACATGCCATGGACAAAACCAACGTCATCTATAAATTCCATGCAAGGAATGCCACAAACACTACATAGGACAAACAGGAAGAAAGTTAGCCACCAGGATACATAAACACCAGCTAGCCACAAAAAGACACAACCCTCTCTCCCTCATAGTCCTACACACGGATGAAAAAAAACACCATTTCGACTGGGACAGCACACCTATCCTGGGACAAGCTAAGCAACAAGCACATAGAACTAGATGCAATCTATCAACTTCTCAGAAAACGAACAGGAAATGACATCACCACAAACCCCAGGAACCCCATGCAAGAGAAAGATATAAATAGAAAGCAGGAGACAACAGCTTCGCTTCACTTGGAGGTCGCCACTGATGATGTTACCTAGCCAGGTAATCAAACGTCTGGATATCAAACTTACAGTTCAGCGAGCAAACCTACACCCTAAACCTCAAATAAGCTGCAAATCTTCACAAACCTTGTGAAGTGTATTTATGCAATAGAAAATAAAGGGACAAAATGATTTTCTGTAGAGACCAAAATATGGAAAGTACAAAGAGATAAGATTGTTAAAATCCACTCCTGATGTTGAGTTATAAAATTGAAATTTGGATTAGAAAACTAGGAAAGTGGTGTGCAAAGTTTATCAATCATTATTTGATCCACAGCGGAGATGCTGATTTCCCCTCTGTCAGTGATCCCCCTCACTGTGATTCTCTGGCCCTATCTCTCTCACAGTATCTGGAGGTGGAGTGGAAGCGTTGGATGGGGTCATCTTTTACTGCTGCTCATGGCACAGTTTATTTAAAAAATCCACCTTCGCCATGGAACTAATCTACAGGCCTATTGGGTTCTGTTTAGCAGTCAGCTACCGGGCTCTGTGATGTTATTGGAAAGAAATTGTCTGGGATGACAGCCAGTATCAGAAGAGTGGTCAAAAGGTATGGCATCCAGACAAATGGCTTGTAGTTCAGAAGAATTTCTAAATAAAACTTGCAACTTCTGTCTGTCCGTATTTATCTACCCTCATGCTGTCTTCCGATCTATCTGACTTCACCGTCATCAAATGCCTCTTCCTCTCCCGCTCAGTCTCAGTTTATCTCACTTCACTAATTTTTCTCTGTTTATTTCTCTCTCACACCATCTACCTCAACATGCTCTATCTACAATTTTGCTTTTGAAGTGCTTGTGACCCCACAATGGGGTGACAGACCTCCATCAGTGTTATAATCGTTCGGCGCTTCTCTGACCCACTATAAATACTTTAAGTGCATAGACAGATAAGCTGGTCCAGTGACAGGTACAGTGCACAATCACTCATTATCTCTCATGTTCTTTTCTGATGTACAGCTGCCTTGCAATGTTTGTGCAAACAAAATAGACTGAATGAAATTCTAGCAGTCCAGAAGACGTTCATGACGGTGTATTTCAATCAGGATTTAATGAAGAATGAGATTCCAGAAATAACCTAAGCAATGAAAGAAAAACAAGTCAACATAAGAAATAGCAGCTGAGTACAACATATGGTTCCAAGTAGGCCTCACGCTAGATTGTCAATCCAGAAAATCAGCTCTTGTTCTGTGGACCCAGGTTCGAATCCCACCACTGCAGATGGTGGAAATTCAATTCAATAATTTTTTAAAAAGCTTGAATTAAGAATCTACTGATGAGAATGAAATCATTGCCGATTGGCACAGAAAAATAACCCACTTGGTTCACTAACACCCTCCAATAAAGTAATCTTTCATCCTCAAACCAGACCCAAAGCAATGTGATGACTCTCAATCGGCCTCTGAAATGATCTAGCATGTCATTCAGTTATGCGAATCTATACAAAATCTCAAAGAAATAAAGCCGAGTGGACCAACAGGTATCGATCTGACCACCGAAAAACTCATTTGGAAACATCACTGTCGAACCTGCAAAGTCATCATTTCTATCATGATGCTTTCAGATGTGAGTTGGGAAGCCTGGACTGGGAGCAATTGTTCCATAGAAAGGGTACTGTAGACATGTGGAGACTGTTTAAGGAACAGTTGTTGCGAGTGATGCATAAGTGTGTTCTTTTGAGACAGGCAAGAAGGGGTAAGATAAAGGAACCTTGGAGGACGACAGCGGAGGAGCTTCTAGTCAAAAGAATGAAGGCAACTTGCATAAGGTGGAGGAAGAAAGGGTCTTGATCAGATCGAGGGGATCACAGGCTGGCGAGGAAGAAGCTCAAAAATGGTCTGAGGATAGCTCAGAGGGGGCACGAGAAAGGCTTGGCAGGAAGCATTAGGGAGAATCCAAAGGCGTTTTACACATATGTGAGAAATAAGAGAATGATCAACAAGCAGTAGGGCCGATCAGGGATAGCATAGGGAACTTGTGAAGGGTCTGAGGAGGTAGGGGAATCCCTAAATGAGTTTTTTGCTTCTGTCTTCACTAAAGAAAAGGACCTTGTAGTGAATGAAACCATTGAGGAGCACGTAAGCATGCTGGAATGGATAGAGATTGAGGAAGCTGATGTGCTGAAAGTTTTGGCAAACATTAATATTGACAAGTCGCCAGGGCCAGACCAGATTTGGCCTCGGCTGCTTTGGGAAGCGAGAAATGTGATTGTTTCGTGGCTTGCAAAGATCTTTGCATACTCTCTCTCCACCAGAGTCGTACCTGAGGGCTGGAGGGAGGCAAATGTAATTCCTCTCTTCAAGAAAGTAAATAGGGAAATCCCTGGCAATTGCAGACCAGTCAGTCTCACGTCTGTCGTCTGCAAGTAGTTAGAAAGGATTCTAACGGATATGATTTCTGACCGTCTGGAAGAGCGTGGCTTGATTAAATGCAGTCAGCACGGCTTTGTGAGGGACAGGTCATGCCTGACAAATCTTATTCAGTTATTTGAGGATGTTACTCGACAGGTTGAGGAGGGTAAAGCGGTGGATGTGGTGTATATGGACTTCAGCAAGGAATTTGATAAGGTTCCCCATGGTGGGCTCGTTCAGAAGGTCAGGAGGAATGGGATGAAAGGAAACTTAGATGTCTGGATACAGAATTAGCTGGTTGACAGAAGACAGCGAGACGTGGTGGAGGGAAAGTATTCTGCCTGGAAGTCAGTGGTGAGTGGTGTTCCACAGGGCTCTGTTCTTGGGACTCCATTCTTTGTAATTTTTATTAATAACTTGGATGAGGAGATTGAGGGATTGTTTAGCAAGTTTGCAGACGGCACAAAGGTGGGAGGTGTCCTTAACAGTATGGAGGGCTGTTGTAGGCTGCAGTGGAACATTGACAGGAGGCAGAGATGGGCTGAGAGTTGGCAGATGGAGTTCAACGTGAATAAATGCGAAGTGATGCATTTTGGAAGGTCGAACTTGAACGTTGAGTACAGGATTAAAGACAGGATTCTTGGTAGTGTGGATGAACAGTGGGATCTTGGTGTGCAGGCACATAGATAACTTAAAATTGCCACCCAGGTGGACAGGGTTGTTAAGAAAGCATATTGTGGTTTGGATTTCATTAACAGGGGGATTGAGCTTAAGAGCCGTGAGATCTCGTTGCAGCTCTATAAAACGTTGGTTAGACTGCATTTGGAATACTGTGTCCAGTTCTGGTCGCCCTATAATAGGAAAAATGTGGGTGCTTTGGAGAGGATTCAGAGGAGTTTTACCAGGACGCTGCCTGGAATGGAGAGTTTAGCTAACGAAGAGGGTTGACTGAGCACTGGCATTTTTTTTTGGAATAAAGAAGGAAGAGAGGGGACCTAATTGAGGTGTACGAGGTAAAGAGAGGCATCGATAGAGTTGATAGCCAGAGACTTTTTCCCAGTGTAGAAATTGTTAACAGGAAGGATCATAGTTTTAAGCCGTTTGGCGGTTAGTATAGAGGGAATGTCAGAGGCGGTTCTTTATGCAGAGAGTTTTGAGAGCATGGAATGCATTGCCAGCAGCAGTTGTGGAAGCGATGTCATTGGGGATCTTTAATAGACTGATGGACATGCATATGATCACAGACATGTGTGGGTTTGTACATTATGTTTACTTTACATGAGGATCAATGGTCGGCACAACATCATGGGCTGAATTGCCTGCTTTGTGCTGTACTGTTCTAAGTTCTATGTTCTAACATCTGAGGGCTTAGTGCCAATATTGCGACAGCCGCCTCACAGATTAATCAAGCAACAGCCTGACATAGTCATGCTCATGAAATTATACCTTTCAGAAATACCCCAGACACCACCATCAGCATCAAAGGAGATGTCCTGGCCCAAGGTCAGGACCGATCCAGCAGAGGGGGCAGCTCAGTACGATACATTCTGGAGGTAGTTGCTCTGCGAGTCCCCAGAATTAACTCCGGACCCAATGAAGTCCCATGACTTTAAATTAAACGTGGGCAAAGCAGTCTTACTGATTACCATGTAACGTCATTCCTCAGTTGAATCAGTACTCCTCCATGTTGAACAACACTTGGAGAAAGAACTGACTATGAAAACAGCACAAAGCATATTCTGGCTGGGGGATTTCAAAGTCAAACACAAGAGTGGTTTGGCAGCAGTACTACTGATCACGCTGGTCGGGTCCTAAAGGACATAGCTACTAGATTGGGTCTGCAGAAGGTAGTGAGGGAATGAACGAGAGGGAAAAAATGCACCTGACCTACCAACTGCAGATGCATCTATCCATGACAGCATCGGTAAAACTGACCACCGCACTGTCGTTGAGGAGGCAAAGTCTCACGGTCACTTTGCGAATAAACTCTATTGTGTTGTGTGGCACTATTAACATGCTAAATTGCACAGACTTCCAACAGATCTTGAAACTCAAGACTGAGCAGCCATAAGACGCTGTGGTCCATCAATAGAAGGAGAACTATACTCCAGCACAATCTGTAATATCATGGCCCAGCATATAAACCACTCAAATATTACCATCAAGCCAGAGGATTAACCCGAGTGCAATAGACAGTTCAACAATGGAAAAAAAAACTGCTCAAGTATGTTCTGTACATAGAACGCAGGACAAATTCAACCCAAAAATACCACCTCATCAGTCTTCTCTCCATCATCAAAAAAGTGATGGAAGGACTCATCAACAGTGCTATCAAGCAGCACCTGCTCAGCAATAACCTATTTGGGTTCCACCAGGACCACTCAGCTCCTGACCTCATCACAGCCTTTGTTCAAACATAGACAAATGAACTGAATTCCAGCGCTTGAAATCAAGGCTGCATTTTTAAAAAATTTGGCATCAAGGAACCCAAGCCAAAAGGATATTGCGAGCAACTACTTCATTATTGGAGTCATATCTGCCAGATAGGAAAACGGTCATAGTTGTTGGAGGTCAGTCATCTCAGTTCCAGAATATCTCTGCAGTAGTCCCTCAGGATAATGTGGATATAGGTTTGCTCCATGAGCTGAAATGTTCATTTTCAGAAGTTTCATCACCATACTGGTTAACATCTTCACTAACCCTCCGGACGAATCCGAGTTACAAACAACTTCTGCTGCTTCATCAATGGCCTTCTCTCCATCATAAGTTCAGAAGTGGGGACATTCGACAATGACTGCAATATGTTCAGCACCATTCACAAATGCTCAGGTACGGAAGCAGACCTTGCCAAAATGCAACAAGGTCTGGACAATATCCAGGCTTGGTTGAGAATTGACAAGTGACACTTGCACCACACAAATGCCAGACAATGTCCATCACCAATAAGAAGCAATATAACTACTTGGTATTCAGCAGCGGATTTGTCACTAAATGCCCCCCCACCCCCCACCCCGATCAATACATTTGGGGTAACCATTGATGAGAAACTCAACTGGACACGCCACTTAAACAAAAGAGCAGATCAGAGGCTATGAATACTGCACAAGTAACTCACCTCCTGTTTTCCCAAAGCATGTTCACCATCTACAAGGCACAAGTCAGGAGTGAGATGGAATACTCCCCAATTGCCTGAATGAGTGCAGCCACAACGACACTGAAGAAGCTTGACACCATCCAGGACAAAACAGCCCAATTATTTGGCACCACACCCACAAGCATTCACTCCATTCACCACCAAAATTCAGTAGGAGCAGTGTATACTATCTACAAGATGCACTGCAGAAATTCTCCAAAGATCCTCAGAAAGCACCTTCCAATCCTACGAGCACTTCCATGTAGAATGACAAGGCAGCAGGCTTTTGAGAACACCACCACCTTCAAGCTCCCCACCAAAAAAGTCAACATCCTGAGTTGAAAATAAATCACTATTCTTTCACTGTTGCTGGGTCAAAACCCTGGAAAGCCCTCTCTCATAGCATTGTGGGTCAACACACAGCAGGTGGACTGCAGTGGTACAAGAAGGCAATTCAGCACTACCTTCTCAAGGGCCAACTAGGGATGGACAACAAATGGCGGGACCATCCAGTGATTCCCATAACCAAAAAAAGTTTAAAAAATTCCAAATTGAGCACCTCAATGAGACAGGTTGTCTGATTTGTGAGCAGGAAAGCGGTGTTTCTGATACTAACATTTTAGACATATTGTCATGACATATTGTTGCTGAGCGCTGTGATAACTTGCACCTGCTTTATTAAATGCAACAATATTAGCGTGACAGGATCGATCCTTCAAAAATGCCAGACTGAAAATAACAATAATCGTCGAGACAATGTACTGCCGCCAGATGAGAATCACAGATAGCAGCTTATATTCAACATATTACTGCGTTAATGGTTAACACTGAGTCCTCCCACCGTCCATATTACAGGGGTTACCGTTGACCAGAAGGTGAAGTCAAATCAACGTACACGTACAACGATTACAAAAGCAGATGAGAGATTTACAATTCTGCACTGAATAACAGACTGTATGACAATAAGGGCATGAGATATAGCAATAGCTTTAGGCCATTCAGTCTATCTCTTCACTCTGAAACTGTGCCATTTTGTCATAGTCTCTAAGACTAGTGTGAATATCTTCTATACTCTAACTGTATCAATCTTTGCAGTAATCGGTCAGTTTCAATCAAATGCGCCGCCCCCTTTCTTCTCAATTCCATTGAGTACAGACATAGAGCGCTCAACTGCCGCTCATATGACAAGCCATCATTCCCAGGATAGATCATGTCCAACATCCGTAGATCCTTCCCCAGAACAGCTCAGAATAATCCAAATGCCGTCTATCCATAGTCCATTACATTCTCAGCAGTATGTCTCAGCTCTTGTATTCTCACTCTCTTGAAATGCATGTTAACATTACATTTGCTTTCCTAACTGCCAACTGCACGTGCACATTAACCGTAAGAGAGGACGAGTACTCCAAACTTCTTTCGTGCTTCAGATTTCATGAAGCCTTTTAGAATATAGTGTCTGCCTGTAATCCGCCTACTGAAATGCATAATCTCATATGTTCCCATATTGTGTTCCATCAGCCATGTGTTTTCTCAGTGTCCTAAACGGCCCAAGTCTTTCTGCAGCCTCACCACTTCCTCAACATCCACTGCCCATCCAATCATCATTGTATCATCTGCAAACCTAGTAAAACTCTTCCTCCTGAAGCCGAAGTACCAACCTGATTCAAGAAGGCCATCATCATCCTCGTATGTGAGAAAGCACATGGACTGTGCCCTTATAGACTATCACCCAGTGGCTCCGATCTCAATAATCATGAAGTGCTTTGAGAGGCTGGTTATGGCCTACACCAACTCCAGTCTCCCAGCCTGACCTGGTGCCCTATAAATTGCCGACTGATGCAACGGATTCACAACTGATGCCATATCCGAGCCCTGCAAGCATCCCTGGAACATCTGGACAACAAGGACACCCACACCAGACTCCTGCTCATTGACGAAAGCTCCACCTTCGAAATCATTATCGCTTACAGGTTAATCACAAAATTCCGCGACCTTGGTCTCAGTTCGATCCTCTGAAACTGGATCCTCAGGTTTCTGACCCACAGACCGCAATAATGAAGATCGGTAAAATCACCGCCTCCACAATAACAATCAATACTAAAGCTGCTGAAGGATGTGTTCTCAACACCCGACAATACTCCTTGTACACCCACGGCTGTACCCTCAGCTCCCTACTGTACTCCCTGCACACCCATGGCAGCGCCCTCAGCCAGTTAATGTACTCCCTGTACACTCATGGATGTGCCCTCAGACCCGTATTTTACTCCCTGTACACTGACGGTTGTGACCTCAACCCCCATTGTCCTCCATGCACACCCAGGTCTATGCCCTCAACCCCTTACTGTACTCCATGTGCACCCACGGCTTGTCCTCAGCCCCCCCCACTGAACTACAAGAGATGAACCCTGAACTACAAGAGATGTTTAGGTTTTGACAAAACAAAATGTGGAGGCGTGGGTCAGATACAGGCAGCTGGAATCAAGAAAATCCCTGGAGGTGTGCAGGGGATACAGGAGTTTACTGAAGAAGGAAATCAGAGCAACGAATAGGGGGTAGGAGATAACCTTGCCTGAGAAGATCAGGGTGAATCCAAAGAGGCTCTTTTAGTATATTAAAGGAAAAACATTAACTAGAGAGAGAATAGGACCCTTCAAAGACCAAAGTGGACATGTATGTGTAGTGCCATAAAAAATAGGCAATGTCCTCAACAAATATTTCTCCTCTATGTTTACAGTGGGGAAAGGCATGAATAGTTGGGAATTTGGGGAAATTAGTGGTGATGTCTTGGTGACATTCCATATCACAATCGAGGAGGTATTGGATGTACTAGAATGTTTGAAGTTGGAGAAATCTCATGGGTCTTACCAGATATATCCAAGAACACTGCAATGGGCTAGAGAAGAATTTGCGGGGGCCCTGGCTGATAATTTTGATCATCAATGATCACAAATGAGATCCCAGTAGACTGACGGATAGCAAATGTTGTGTCCTTATTCAAGAAGGACTGAAAAATAAAGCCTGGGAAATACAGACCAGTAAGCTTAACATCTGTGGTAGGTAAATTGCTTGAGAAGATTCTGAGGGATAACATGTGCATGCATTCGGAAAACAGGGTTAGATTAGGAATAGTAGGCAAGGCGTTTTGAGTGGAAGTTCATGCCTGACGAATTTCCTAAAACTCTTTACTGACGTGACCAGGAAGATTTAGTAGGTCAGGCTGGTTGACATCCAAACGTGTGGTGCTGGAAAAGCACAGCAGGTAAGGCAGCCTTCGACGGACAGGAGAATCGATATTTCCGGCATAATTCCATCATAAGGAATGTACAAAACATCGATACGCCTGCTTCTCGGATGCTGCCAGACCTGCTGGGCTTTTCCAGTGCCATGCTTTTCGACTCTGATCTACAGCATCTGCAGTGATCACTTTCTCCAAGGGTGGGAGACCACTGGAGAAAGTGTATTTCAGTTACACTAGAACAGGATGAAGCTTTTCAGCCCCGGGAGCATGTTATACAGTTACAGGAGGAGACCAATCAGCTCCTTGAGTCGATAGAACTAGACCCAGTTTAGATCATGGTGCAACAGTGTCTGACTATTCAACTACTTGAAGTCAGTAACACAGGAAATGTAAGACGCAACAAAGTGACTAGACTATAGGGTATATAGGAATAACACCAGGCTATATCCCCTGAAGCCTGCCCTTCCCTCCAGTAAGGTCAGGGCTGATCTCTTCGACCACAATTTCTCTTTCATGTCCAATTCTTCGAAGCCCTCAACTCCCTGATGTGTCAAAATCCATTAACATCTCCCTGTGCCCCAAATCACTTCAGAGGTGTAGCTGTCTGGGATAGAGAAGCCCCAACAGTCGCTACCCTCTGAGAGAAGGAAACAGTCCCCACACATATACCTTGGCCTATTGACATGAGCAAAAGTTATGGACATAGCGTCCAGCTGTCAACTGGATCATTCCTACCATTGAGCAACTCGGTGGTATCCTTTACCTGTGTTCCTCACCATGCCGCCTCCTCCTACTCCCCCACCTCGTCTCTTTATCTGTACAAGCACCCCCAGTCCTGAAGAAAGGTTATACCCAAGGTGTGGACTTCTCCTGATGCTGCCTGGTTTGCTGTGTTCTTTTAGCCTCCTGCATTCCAACATTTGCATTTTAAAACCAAAATCTCTTCTTGTGTAATCGGTCAGTGAGAGTGAACGAGCTGTGCCTCTACTTAACCAATAGCTTCGATGGGCTGAATGGCGTTCTCATATTTCCGTGAAACCAGCTTCAGATGCCGAATGAGCTCCTCGTTTTTAGTCCTTTGGAAATGTTCAAGTTCCAGTAGTACTGTTACATTTTAACAGCACGAGCTTGAATGCTGTCCAGGTTTTGTTGCTCTATCCGATCTTTTCTGAGCATCCTGACTTCTGATCGAACTATGGGGGGGGTCAGACATTGCTGAAGCAGCTGAAGGTGTTCGTGCCGAGGAAGCTACCGGAAGGATCGTCCACAGAGATATCCTGGGACTGAGAGGATTGATCTCCACCAGCTACATTGTGTTCAGAATGGCCCAACCAGTGGGGAGTTTACCACCGATTCCCACTAGGTTCAAGTTTATTCAGACTCCTTGACACCTTGTGCAGTCATGGAGCAAAAAACCAAAGACTGCAGATGCTGGAAACCAGAGTCTAGATTACAGTGGTGCTGGAACAGCATGGTAGGTCAGGCAACATCCGAGGAGCAGGAAAATCGACGTTACGGGCAAAAGCCCTACATCAGGAACAGAGGCAGGGTCCCTGCAGAGTGCAGAGATAAATAAGAGGGGTGGAGGTGGGGAGAAGGTAGCATACAGTGCAATATGTAAATGGGGGTGGGGATGGAGGTGATAGGTCAGGGAAGAGAGTGGGAGAAGATAGCAAAGAGTCCAATAGATGAATTCGGGTGGGAATGAAGGTTCTAGGTCAGAGGAGAGGGTGGAATGGTTCGGTGGAAAAGAGGATAGGCAGATAGGACTGGTCATGGGGACGGTACTGAGCTGGAAGGTTGGCTCTGGGGTGAGGTAGGGGAAGTGGAAATGAGGAAACTAGTGAAGTCCAAATTGAAGCCCTGGGGTTGAATTGTTCAGAAGCAGAGGGTGAGCTATTCTTCCTCTAGGTGTCTGGTGGTGAGGGAGCGACGGTGGAGGACGCCCAGGACCTGCATGTCCTCGGCAGAGTGGGAGGGGGAGTTGAAATGTTGGGCCACCGGTCTATGTGGTTGATTGATGCGGGTGTCCCGGAGATGTTCCCTAAGTGCTCTGCTAGGAGGCGTCCATTCTCCCCAATGTAGAGGAGACCGCCTCGGGAGCAACGGATACAATAAATGATATATGTGGATGTGCAGATAAAACGTTGACGGATATGCAAGGTTTCTTTAGGACCTTGGATGGAGATGAGATAGGAAGTGTGGGCGCAGGTGGCAGGGGAGTGTGCCAGAAGGGAGGGTGGATTGTTGGAGATGTAGACCTGACCAGGTAGTCACGGAGGGAATGGTCTTTGCAGAAAGTGCAAATGGTTGAGGAGCGAAATCTCTCCCCAGTGGCAGGGTCCGTTTGGAGGTGGTGGAAATGTCGTCGGATGATTTGATGTATGTGACGGTTGGTAGAGTGGAAGGTGAGCACCGGGGGTTTCTGTCCTTGTTATGGTTAGAGCGATGGAATTTGAGGGTGGAAGTGCAGGATACCGATGAGATGCGTATGAGGGCATCTTTAGCCACGTGGGAAGGAAAATTGTGGTCTTAGAAGGAGGCCATCTGGTGTGTTCTGTGGTGGAACTGGTCCTCCTGGGAGCAGATACGGCGGAGGCAGAGGAATTGGGAATGCGGGATGGAATTTTGGCAGCAGGTAGAGCTATGGTACTCAGGTGGTTTGGGAATGGGGTCCTGTGGAAATGTTCAGGTAGCTATGGGAATTGGCAAAAATGTCATTGTCAAGTCAGTCGTCATTAATGGAGATGGAGAGGTCGAGGAAGGGGAGGGAGGTGTCAGAGATGGTCCAGGTAAATTTAAGGTCACGGTGGAATGTGTTGGTTAAGTTGATGAATTACTCAACCTCCTCGCGAGAACACGAGGTGGCGCCAATGCAGTCATCAATGTAGCGGAGGAAGAGGTGGGGAGTGGTGCCGGTGTAATTACGGAAGATGGACTGTTCTACGTAGCCAACAAAGAACCAGGCATAGCAGGGGCCCATACGGGTGCCCGTGACTACCAGTTTGGTCTGAACGAAGTGGGAGGATTCGAAAGAAAAATTGTTAATTGTGTGGACCAATTCAGCCAAAGGAATGAGACTGTCGGTGGAAGGGTACTGTTGGGGACGTCGGGAGGGGAAAAACGGAGGGCTTGGAGGCCCTAGTCATGGCGGATGGAGGTGTACAATGATTGGATATCCGTGGTCAAGATGAGGCGTTTGTGGCCGCGGAAACGGAAGTCTTGCAGAAGGTGGAGAGCGTGTGTGGTGTCTCGAATGTATGTGGGGAGTTTCTGGACTAGGGAGGATAGGACAGTGTCGAGGTAGGTAGAAAAGTGTTCAATGGGGCAGGAGCATGCTGAGACAATGGGTCGGCCAGGGTAATCAGGCTTGTGGATTTTGGGAAGGAGGTAGAATCGGGCGGTGCGGGGTTCCCGGACTATGAGGTTGGAAGCTGTGGGTGGACGATCTCCTCCTGATGTGGTAAAGTTCTGTATGGTCTGGGAGATGATAGTTTGTTTTTGGGGGGGTGCGGACATGGTCGAGGGGGCGGTAGGAGGAGGTGTCTTCGAGTTTGCGTCAGGCTTCAGCAGTGTAAATGTCAGTGCGCCAAACTACCACTGCACCCCCTTTATCTGATGGCTTGATAGTGAGGTTTGGATTGGAGCAGGGGGTGTGGAGGGCTGTGCGTTGTGAGGTTGAGAGGTTGGAGTGGGGGAAGGGGTAGACAGGTTGAGATGGTTCATGTCTTGGTGGCAGTTGGATATGAGGACATAGAGGGCCGCTAAAAGGCCAGCACGCGTTGTCCAGGTGGATGGAGTGTGAAATAGGAGGATGTCATTGATGCTACAAAACGACAAACCAACGAACTAGAGTCTGCAAAGACAGACTGCTCCATGTTGTTCCTCCTAGCTCCCTTATTAATGGTTCACGTGTGTTACATTAACGTGGTTTCCTGATGGTAAGGAGACATACCGGATGGTTTGGGCGATGTCTCAAGGAAGCATCTTCCATCTCTGAGAAGACAGACTAATCTTCTGCACGGATGTCAGAAATTTTTGAGAATGGCCAACCCTATCAGTGTGTGGCTGCTGACAGGTTTGTGAACAACATGATGCTCAGTGCAGGATCTCACTCCAACTGTACATTCAGACGGTGAGAGTTTGTTCAGAGCATGGAGCTCTCACTCAACCAACATGGGGGCTCCACACAGATATGTAAACTATTATATAATAATAGAGTTCAACAGGCCGTTTAGCCCAAACTGGCCCATTCCGACTCAAATGTTCATACATGCTAACTCCATTCCCTGCATTTGGCCCCTATCGTTCTAAACGTTTCCAATCATAAATTTGTCCAAATGTGAAAATATGTATTGCGGGAGACAAGTTATATTTCACGATATCAATGTTTTGTTTTGGAAAAAAATGACTGTTGGTTAATAACACTCAAGTTTTATTGCAATCACGTTTTATTCTTTTGTCGCATTGCAAGTTAAACACTCATTTCCTTCACAATCTCCCCATGGTACCATCACCGCATGGATTAGACTGGTGTAACACCTTTACACTGTCTCATTGTGGCAAAGAGATCATTCCTTAAAAAGGAGAGTAAATCTGTTCACAGTGCCCCAAATACTGTCTCAATATCACTCTACAACTTCAATAAAGTGTCTTCACTCTTATACTTTAATCATGTATCAAAGAAGGACAGCACACATTTACTGTGCTGATTACGCACTGCTCCGTATGACTTCTGTCAGTGGCTCATGACCAAGGACATCCAGCTCCTTTTCACTTAGAGCACTTCCCATCATCTCGCCTGCTCATAAATACAAAATGTTTTGCCAAATCACTTCATTGCCTTGCAAAGCACTGTGCTTTAAGCATAGCCACGCCGACAGCACAACACTATTGCCATGGAGATGGTTGAAGATGCTGAGGAGGTGATGGCCTAGCTGTGTCATCTCTGGAATATGAACCCAGGGACCCCGGATTTGAATCTCTCCACAGCAAATGTTGGAATTTGAATTCAATAAAATATCAGGGATTGAGAATCAAATGAAACAATTAAACCACGGTACCTGTCCGATCTGGCACACTCATGCCCTTCAGGGACGAAAATCTACCATCTTCACCTGGTTGGTCTTACATGTGACTCCAGATCCACAGCACTGTGGTTAACACACAGTTGCAATTTGAAATGGCCAAGCCAGCCACTCTGTTACATCAAAGTCTACAAAGAAAAGAAACCAGGCGGATCTCAGCACTGACTACTTACAGCCCATGGACTGCAGTGCATCAAGGAGGCAGCTGACAAATACCTTCTCAGGACAATGAGGAAAGGAAATTAATTACTGGCCCAGCATTTTATTAATGAATAAAGGAAGATGATCACATTGACGGAGGAGAGACAAAGGGACATAACTCAATTCAAACCGGGACTTTGATGTATACCTTACAAGGGCATCAATTTCAATAATATGGGAACAGGAGAAAAATAAATAAGATTAATGCGGATTTTTATTTCTATTCCAGCTGATCATCAACAATCCCTTTGTTTCTTCCTCACTATCTTTCTCTTTCTCTATCAATTCAACTCCCTCCTTCTCCCTTTTACAACAGACATCCCTGTCACCAACATCAGTCACACTATTTCCCAGTTACGTTCAGTTCTGATGTATGGTCGTTGGACTCGAAATGTCACTTCTATTTTTCTCTCAACCTGAGGCTGTCAAATCTCTTCAGTTTCTCTGGCACTTCCTCGTTCTTTTTGTTTCTGATCTCTAGCATCATTCTTTGTTTTTTTTCAACCTTTCATGTTGTTATTGCATGGGATGTCAGCATCACTGGCAAGGGCAGCACTTGTTGACCTCTAAATTCCTTTTACTGTGAGGCCATTCCTAAAGGCAGTTGGTCTGACTTCAGTCTTAATCTGGACCAGATAATAATGCTGAATATATTTTACAAAGGACAACAGTGAAATAGATAAACTTATTGACGAAGTACTGGTGGGATTATATTCGTAAAATCTGCTTTTATTTCATGTTCCTGTCATTTGAATTTGAGTTCTGTCATTCTCTGAAAAATGATTTGAAACAGTGTCTTGGGCGTAGTACCCTGGGCCACTGAATTACTTGAACAGCGACATTACTACTCTGACACAGTGTCGCTGTCATGAATTTACTTTACAGACAAGAACAAGATTGTAATGGAAACATTTGTAACGGAAAAAGTGATTAGAAGAGAACTGGAACCTTAATGTCTGAATTTTACCAAGTTATAGATAATGGTTTATTTAGCACCCGCGCTGAATAGCTTTGGTGATGGAGAGAATACCAAGACATAAATCAATTCAGGGCAAACAGGTACTTCGGGATTGTGAACAGTCTTGTTCTCAAATGTTTGTGAGGGCCGGTGTGTGGGCGGGTTCTGAAATTTGTGGAGAATGAATGGATTTGCATTTGAAACTGAAGTCAAAAGTTTTGATCTTTACTAAATATAGATAACAGAAATATCACTGAAGTTCGCCATGGCTTGTGGAATTAACAAATTGATAGTGATGGGAAGACTTACCAGGAACGCCAACAATAGCGAGCATGGGATAGTAACCAGCCTGAATAATCAGCAGTGCACCAAATATCCGGTCTGTTAATATGTGCCAATACAAGGAAACAAGGTAAAGACTCACAGATAAACTTCTGTCCATTGTTCCAGCATTCCATTCTATTTTTCTGAGATTATGAACCGCTGGTGCGACATTCCAGTCGACTGTTCTCAGGCTCTGATCCATTGTTGGAACATTCCAACAAGAATGAATCTGGTTCTCAGATTCGGATCTCTCCTCTCCCTGTCTCTGCTACAGCTGATCCCTGTTAGTGTTGGAGGTGATGGATCCGCAGCTATAATGGGATAATCACTGCAAGAAGCCCTTTACATATAGAAGATTAAAGCCATCCAGTGACATAATTAAGATCCATGGAGACTGACATTAATCACAGTTACTGAACAAACAGATCCAGTTAACTCCTTTCAGTATGCTACCTTCAGTTCACAATAACAATTGGACTGAATTGAATGTTGACATCACTTTCTAATGGTCACAGCTCCCATCAGCAATTACTGTCGTGAAATTAGTTGTGATTGAAAATGATGGATGCTTTCTTGTCGCAGGCTCGATGCTTCTGCTGTGTTGTACATTTGCAATACTGTAACTGCCTGACCGCTCCACTATGACCACCCAAAATAAACACAATCTCGATATTGTTAACATGCTGATTTCGCCACGACTAGCAACAGATTGTCAGTGGGCATATTTGCACTGAACATGCACAGGAAGTGCAGATCTGTCTGGACATTCCTCTCGTTGCTCTAATAAGACAACCATGAATCTTCAACACACAATACAATTAAGCACTATTTTCTGTAAACTCACGAGCTCTTTAATACACTTTATTGACTTCAAAGCAGTAAGACTTACATATTTGAAATTCAGTCCAAAACCAAATGTGGAATGTTGTCGCAAAACCAGTCCTTGATTGTCCTTGATTTCTTTATAGAGGCTCTAAACGACCCAAGATTCTAATATGTCAGAATGTTGAAAGCTTCGTTGTTGTCCTTTTGTTTATACCTAACAGATAATGCCTCATCCAGTAGCCTTTAATATCTTTAAAAAGAAACCTGTATAATCAAGAGGACGTGGCCAGCTCCCTAGCTGGACAGGTTGAATCAGTTCTGGGTTTATTTGAGTCAAGTTCAGTGGACGCTCTCTGCTTCCTTCTGCGCTTCTGACTTTGTAACCTGTCAGCAGTTGTGTCAGTTTTATACTTAGTGCTAAGCTGTTAGTTTATTGGGATTTTTGCAAGTATTCTGGAACAGCATTCGGAATAGCCTGCTGGTTTCAGATATGATACGCTATTCAGGTATTATATTTTCGGTTCCTTATGTTTCATTTGGAAATTTGGAAAATAAATGTTATGTATTTAAAACTCGGCAGTCTCACCAGCTAATTCACTCTCGGAATATCAGCTACACACTAACCTTCAACAAGCAGCAAAGTTATGGTCTGGGCTATCTGCTTGAAATGTATTGAGAGCTTGTGTTGGCCCAAAACAGACTGGGGGCCCTTTGCCGGATTTAGGTAGCGAGTGGCAGGTGTTAGTGTCTCTTATTTGGCGAGTAAACAGAGCTTCAGATAGCGATGGTTCTTGCAGTAACCAAGCTTGTTTTGAAGTTGGAAAAAGTGAGCTGGGGTGATTTACAAAATGCGCATAGGTCAAAGCAGCGAGAATTAGTAGACGAAGGGAATTGAAGCTACCTCTAATGAGAGGAAAGATGAGATGATTGCAGCAGTAGCTCAGCATTACAAATTGCTGGAAACTCCATCAGGATCTGTAGAGATGACTAATCTTCAATTGCAAATTGAGCAGCTTGAGTTAGAAGCGGAAATGAAGCAGTTTGAGCTACGACTAAAATTAGAAGAGGAAGAAAGAGAACGAATAGGTTTAGCAGAGGAAAGAGAAAAAATAACAATTAGCTTTAGCAGGTGATGAAGGAAAAGGGAGAGCATTTGAGCTTCAGAGATGGACACTTAGAGAAAGTGGCTAAACATTTTCAGTGGCCAGTGACATGTGGGTTTTGTTGACCCAAACAGAACTTCTAGGTAGAGCTGGTGAGGTAAACACAACACGATCAAACGAGGGATCTTGGATGAATGAGGAGGGGACATATGCATATGATATTGTACCAGAAGCCAACAGACAATGTTTCAGGAATCTAAGGAGGGATTCTGGTCGAATTCATTTTGAGTTTGAAAGGATCCAACAAAGTAATTTTGATAGATGGATAAGAGCTTTAAAAAGAGAGCAAACCTACGATGCTCTTCGAGAAACAATTAAATTGGAGGAGTTCAAACATTCACTATGTGACATAATGCAAACTCATTTGGAAGACTGGCCGCTGAAGTGGCTAATGATTATGATGAGTGATTAATGATTATAAACTTGTTTTGGCTTACAGAATCAATTTCAGTCCATGATGGATAGAAACTGGAGCGAAGAGAAATCCTCACGGAGAAAGGGAAAGGTAGATCTCGGTGAAGATCAAAATAATAACTTCCCACAGGGTAAAAAGGAAATACTTGAAGGAGACAAAGAAGTTAACAAGCTATGATGTTTTCATTGCAACAAATTAGGACACAAGAAATCACTGTATTGTTGGGTTCCGAAAAAAAAACACAGATGCAGGAAAATGGGATAAGCCTGTGAGTTTTGTAGGAGTGGTAACGGAAAACACAATGGAAGCTAAAATCGTGCATCAGAGTGTACAAACTGATCGTAGGTTTGTTAAGGAGGATGTGACAGATCTGCCATATACCTGCAACTTGAAAGTTTATTCACATAGGGCAGGTAAAGAGGATGCAATATTAAGGGACACCGTATCCTCTCAGTCTATAGTTCTGAAAGATGAGGAGATATGTACTCCTGAAGAACTATTTCCAGAAAATGTACTGCTAAAGGGAATTCATCTTGAGACAAAAAGTGCAATATTTTGTAAAGTGAAGGTAACATATACAGAAAAGTGTGGAACAATTGTGGGAGAGGTAGTGGACAAACTCTCAGCTCCAGGAATGCAATTTTCCTTGCAGAAAATATAGATGATTCTCCGGTAGGAATCTTGCCTACTCTGGTTGAAGAGCCAGTGGAGACGCAGGCAACTGAAGCATTGCAGGAGTTTGATCCTGGAAACTTTCTAGATTGTGGGGTAACAAGTTCCCAGTGTCACCCGTTGAAACAGCAATATCAAAAATGTAAAGATTAGGAAGCTTAAATGGCATTAACGGAGAATTTGTTCCATCAGATAGTTGAGACAAAACAGAAGCAAGTAGGAGATCATGCACGTATTTTGAGTTCAGCTAAACTAATTGAGTCACAGCAGAAAGATAAAAGATTAAATCAGTTGCATTAAAAAGCATATACGTTAGGAATTTTTAATGGATCGCTGAGTGTCATTACCTAAAATGATGTCCAGATAAGGAAATGGAGACAATCACATCGTCACAGAGATGAGATTAATCAAATCATTTTGCCAATGGTGTATAGAAAGGATGTGATGCGAAACGTGCATGAGCTACCAACTAGAAGACATGTAGGAGTGACGAAAACACAGGGTGAAATACAAAGACATTTTACTGGCCTAGACTGCAACAGGATGTTTTTGAATTTTAACAGACGTGCCATACGTCAGGTAATTGGAAAAACACAGGCGATAATAAAACCTGCACCTTTCTTAACTATTCTGGCATTTGAGGCACCTTTGACAAGAGTCTTAACTGTTGGGTTGGCCCCGAACACACAATAAAAGTGGGCACTAGTATTTGTAAACAATAATGGATGCATCGACACGATTTTCAGAGGCAACCCCAAGATGCAATATCATAGCTAAAAGAATTGCAGAGGAATTACCCCTTTTTTAAAATAGACAAGGACCACCAATAGAGCTACAGTGAGATTTAGGGTTCAAAGAACATATATAAATTATTCACGATAATTTCTTAGGGATAAAGCAATTCAAATCTACTGCGTACCATCCAAAATTGCAGGGAGCGCGATAAAGGTAACATTGAACATTATAGATCATGTTGAGGGCTTATGTTCAGGATTATCCAGATGATTCGGTTAAGGACGCTCCATTTGCGCTTTTCGTGATCAGGGATGCACCAAATTAATAGAGCAAATTCAATCTATTTGAATTAGTGTTTGAGCCATTAAAATTGATTAAGGAGAAAGTAGTAAATCAGAATTCAAAGGTCACACTTTTGGATTATGTCTCAACTTTTTTGAAACGGTTAATAGCGCTGGGGAATTGGCAGGACAGCATTTAAAAGGATTGCAGCATGCATTAAAACAGGGAGCGGACAGGAAATTTAAAATTTGCAAATTTTCTATCGGGGATAAGTTATTACTGTTGCTTACAGTGATAGGTGAACCTTGAAAAGCAAGGTTTAGTGGACCTTCTAAAATAAAAAGGATATTGAGTGGGGGTAATTACTTGATAAGGACTCCAGACAGAAAGCCATCTCGCAGCGGATATCATGTGAATATGCTCAAAAGTTATTTTGACAGGGAAGCAAAAAAAGCAAGGGGAGAAGGGGTTAATGATTTTGGCATTCCTTAAATAAAGTGAACAATGAGGTAGTTGTCTAAAATTGGGATAAATTATTGAGTTACTTCTCTGAGAAAAATTGTAATGACTAGAAAGAGTTATTACTATTACATGGGAAGATAAGCAGAAATTAACTTGGAAGTATTAACCCAATTGTGCGTAATATAGCTATAGGAGATGCTGTTATGAGTAAGCAACTTCCTTACGTGCATAATCCTCTAAAGTTGGCATAGGTTCAGAAGGAGAATGAATGCATGCTCTAAGATGACATAATCAACGTGCGGTACAGTGACTGGAACTCACCCATAGTCATGGTGCCAAAGCCAAATGGTACACAACGGTTATGTGTGGAATAATGTAAAGTCAATGCAGTTAAAAGGATTGATCTATGCCCAGTTTCGCAATTGGAAGACTGTGTTGAAAATGTGGGACAAGCAACTTACATTTGGTATGAAAAACATGTCGGCCATATTTCAGCGTCTAACCAATAAATTACCAGATTATCGAATGTATGGTGTGCATTGATGACCCGGTGAATTTTAGTCAGTCATGGAAGGAACATTTACAGCATTTACCGGATTTGTTTGATTGGCTTTGGAAGGCAGGCTTGGTGGTAAACCTGGCAAAAAATTTAATTTGCCAAAGCACAAATCACCGTCCTGGGCCATGCTATTGGACATAGATAAACGGTGTCATGGGATGTAAAAGTGAAGGCAATTGGGGAATTTCCCATACCGTTGACAAAAGGAGCAGTATTATGGTTCCTGGAATTGTATAGATTTTATCGAAGGTTTGTGCCTCATTTTCGCAATGTGACTGCTCCACTCACTGAATTGTTGAAGAAAGACGAGCGGTTTCAGTGGACAGAGGACTGTCAAAAGGCATTTGACGGCATGAAATATGTATTAACCACTGCGCCACTATCAGCCACACCTGATTATGCAAAACCATTCAAAGTGGCTTTAAGTGTGAGTGATGAGGGTGACGGTGCTGGGCTCCTGCAGGAAAGCGACGAGAAGACAGAAAGACCTATTAAGAATTTCTCCGAGAAGTTGAATGTTCAATGGTAGAAATATTCAACAGTTGAGAAAGTGACTGTGGGCTTTGTGTTGGCACTACAACGTTTCAGTATTTATATTAGCAGCAACACATCTGAGACAACCATGTACATTGATCATAAACCATTGACGTTTTTGGAGAAATTTAAGTTCAAAAATGCGAGACTGTTTTGCTGGAGCCTGTTGGTGCAGCCATTCAATTAGAAAATGGTGCATGTGGCAGGTCTTGAAAACATGATTGTTGATGCATTGTCAATACTTGAATGACAGATTGAGGCACTCAGTGATGGGATTACCACACACTGAATCCAGATGTAGTTGTGCATTTTTGCATGTTTTTAGTAAATGTATGTACATCCATATTTTAGTGTACGAACCACAATTTCTTTTTTTTTTGGCGGGGGAGGGGGAGGGGGAGTTGAAACCTGAAGACATCTTTGGAATTGATGATTCAGTTTTATATCAGGGGAATTGTCACAAAGGTAATCACTTTACAAGGTTATATTGTTCTTGAACTGTTTTCAGAGATTTTCTAATCATCCCAAGGTTCAAACATGTCTCAATTTTGAATGCTTCATTAGGGTGCTTTGGTTTTTACCGAACAAATAATACCTCGGCCAGAAGGCTTTCAAGTCTCCAAGAAAAACAAACTGGTGCAATCAAGGGGATGTGGCCAGCTCTCCAGCTGCACAGGTCAGTACAGTTCGAGGGTTAGTTGAGTCAGGATCATGGTTGAAACTAGATGCTCTCCTCCTCCTTCTGCCCTCTGACTTTGTAACCTTTGTAAGCTTTTTCTGTGTTTTTTTACTTTTGTGCTCAGGGGTTTATTTACTGTGATTATTGCAAGTAATTTGGAACAACATCATTAAGTTGTGTCAGCCTGTCAAGTTCGGATAGGATTTTCAGGTACTAGATTTTCAGTTTATTGTGCTTCATTCCTTACTTTTGTAATTAAATTCTGTTTGTGTAAAGGTCGGCAGTCGGACCAGCTAATTCAGTCTGGGAATATCCACCATATACTTACCTTCAACAAACAACAATATTGCGGTCTGGGGTATTTGCTTAAAAATGATTTGAGGCCTGCTCCATAACAAAGCACCAAAACCTTGTTCATTAAATGTCATGAATTAATGTGTCTGGGAAGGAATGAATATTATATTGGCTATGAGACAGAAAGGACTGGGGCCAGAGGATGAAGAGCCCTGAAGGGAGTACAGTAACTCCCAGTCAACCATCACTATTTGTGACAAATGGAATGATATGAAATGCAGAGCAAGAGAACAGATGGCCTTTGGTACATGGAATGCTGAACGACAATGTGAACAGAACAGGTAATCTTTTATTGTGATGTACATAAATTTATTTTATACAGATACTGTTTAATCACAGGTTATACAGGTTGTTAAGATTGTTTATATCTGGACGGGATATTCAGAAATAAAAACATACATAGATAGCAAACTGTATTGCATTACAGTGAGTTGCAGCAGAGTTAGGGTGAGGATACAGCTCATACCGAGTTGGTACAGAGATGATGGGCTGCATGACAACCATGGAGTCATAGAGATGTACAGCATGGAAAAAAGACCCTTCGGTCCAACCCGTCCATTCCGACCAGATAACCCGACCCAATCTAGTCCCACCTGCCAACACCCGACCAATATCCCTCCAAACTCTTCCTATTCATATACACATCCAAATGCCTCTTAAATGTTGCAAATGTACCAGCCTCCAGCACATCCTCTGGCAGCTCATTCCATGCACGTACCACACTCTGCACAATAAAATTGCCCCTCAGGTTTCTTTTATATCTTTCCCCTCGCACCCTAAAACTATACCCTCTAGTTCTGGACTCCCCGACCCCAGGGGAAACACTTTGACTATATATCCTATCCATGAACCTCATAATTTTGTAAACCTCTATATGTTCACCCCTCAGCCTATGACGCTTCCGGGAAAACAGCCCCAGCCTGTTCAGCCTCTCCATGAAGCTCAGATCCTCCAACCCTGGCAACGATCTTGGGAATCTTTTCTGAACCTTTTCAAGTTTCACAACATCTTTATGATAGGAAGGAGTCGGGAAATGCACGCAATACTCCAACAGTGTCCTCACCAATGTCCAATTATTCAGAGAAATATATTGAAAATATTCAGCGACTGAGGAGATAATGTGTGTCATAAAATGCAAAATGTCATAATTAATGAACTATACCTATTTTTTTCTTCGAGTGTAGCTGTCTCTAAAAGGCCTTTTAAATCAAAATCAATTTCATGAGATCCACGCATTTATGTGCGGAATTTAAAGAAGAAACAGAATCTAGTGTAATACATGCGTCACTGGCACAAGTAATGGGAACACGAATGGAACATATTGTCCAAATATAACCGGGTTCAGCATCTAGACCAATAAAAAAAAGAAAAATATTAGAGATAGTGGAAATCTGAAATACAAATGAAAAATGATGGAGAAATGCAACAGATGACGCAGGATCTGGGCAGAGACACAGAGTTAACATATCGAGTCTTATATGAACATGTTCTGAACAAGTCATATTGGACTCAAAAAAAGTTAATTTCATTTTTCTCTGCCCTGATACTGACAGATCTGTGGGGTTTCTCAATTGGGGCAATGGCAGGTGACAGAGAGTAATGGTGGGCGGTTACCTTTCGACTGAAGGCTTAAGCCCAGCAGTGTTCCACAGAGGTAGGTTCTGGGCGTTAATTGTTTGTCATTTATGAACATGATTTGCGTGAGAATATCGAAGTTAAGGTTAATAGGTTTGCAGATGGCACCAAAACTGGTGGCATAGTGGACAAATCGAGTTCAAGCTGGATGAATATGAGGTGCACTCAATTTTGTTTGTTTGTTGCTGTCTAGTGAACCAGGAATGGGCTTTTATTCCTCATCTCCTGGGGATCATCTACATATTGATGAGAAAAATTTTCGTGAACACATTTGACAAATGTTTCACCATCCAACCATATAATACAGTGGTAGTCCAAATCAATTTTACGAAAATTAAAATCCGCCATTATAACAACCTTAATAAGCTTACATGTATCCGACATCTCCCTACATGTTTGTTTCTCAATTTCTTTCTTACTGTTGGAGAGCATTCAGTACAATACCATTGACGTGCTCTTTCCTTTCTTATTTTTAATTTCTACCAATATATTTCCACTGGACGATTTGTCACAAATGCACATTTAGTGCAATCTCTTCAAGCAGATCTTTGCTTTCTTATTTTTAATGCTACCCGCATGTTTTAACTGGATGTATTTTCAGAAATATCTTTCTCAGTTGCAGCATTAATTTATTCCTTAATCAAAAAGGGCGGACCTCCCTTCAAAGCCAACTGCATGATTTTTCTATCCTTTCTGTGACACTTAACACCTGGAACATTGAATTGTCAGTTTTGAACATCTCACAGGAGAAAGTGAGGACTTCAGATGCTGGAGATTGGGTTGGAGAATGTAGGGCTGGAAAAGTAAGCAGGTCAGGCAGCATCTGAGAAACAGGAAAATTGCCGTTTCAGGCAAAAGTCCTTAATCGGCTTATTCCTGATGAGGGGTTTTTGCCAAAACGTTGATTTTCCTGCTTTTCACATGCTGCCTGTCTTGCTATGCTTTCCCAGCACTACACTCTCGAATTGAACATCCCTCAATCAACTTTCTGTTATAAATATGATGTCCCAGTCCCATGTTTTTAAACACGCTCTGAGTTCATCAGCCTTCCCTGAAAGACCCCTTACATTTAAATAAATGCAATTATTTTCTTCACAATTAATGTATACTCTTGACTCTCTCGTCTTTCTTTTCTAATTGACATGCTACCCTCACATTCATAAACTTCTCCATTCATCCTACAATTTGTTATGCTATTTGGAATATCCCCCTTGCTGTCTGTATCCATATAAAGTCTCCCTACATCGAATGAGCAAATCTCTCTGTGAAGATATTGGTTGCTTTCCAGTTTAGATTAGAACATTCCTATCTGAACAGGTCTTTTATATTCTAAAATAGATTCCTATTTCCCAAAAATCGAAATCCCTCATCGACATAATAGTTCTTCAGCCATTGATTTTTCCCCTTTAACTTTATGTTCCTTGCTGGTTGGGGTTGGCATTGGGAGTAAATCAGAAATAACTACTTCTAAGGTTTTAATTTTAAACTTCGACCTCCCCTCTTAAATGCATTCTGTACTGCTTTAACCTTTCCCTAAAATAGCATTCCGATCAGTATGTACAATAATGTCTGGCTACTCAATTTCACCTTTAACAATGTGCTTGAAAAGTTTAGAGTCGTTCTTAATCCAAGCACAGGGAAAACAACAAACCATCCTAAATCTATGGTCACTGCCATAGAATCTCCTGTTGATGTCTCTGACAGAAGAGCTCACTGTAGCAATAATTCTACTAAATCTTGTCAAACACTGCCGCACAGCAGAATCATTCCAAGTGTCCAATAACTGATGGGTCTTCCATTTTCCTCAGAGACACAATTCCCTTCAGCAGTTCTAAAAACTGAAAATCCTTTGAAAGAGGTATAGCCACAAGAGAATTTTGAACTATATTCCTACCTTTTCTGACTGACATCCATCTTTCTCACTGATTTGCTGGATTTTTTTTTCTAAATCTACCAGCCATCCTCTCTGTCCCTTAAATTTGACCTTAAAAGTAGGATTTCCTTTTACTACACATTATGTTATCTTTCATTAACTACAGATAATGGAAAAATGTATACATATAAGTTTCAAACACACAAAAATAAATAAAATCAATCATTCAGCTAATTAAATCAATAAAAGTATTCCCCTTCAACAAATTCTGAGAAGTAAAGTCTTCTCCGGACCTGAGCATGCATAGTACTCTCCGAAATGAAGGGACGACTTCTTTGTTTAAAAAAAAACTGATTAACTTTTCAAAACTAAAATATCTATTGCTGTGTAATAAAAGAAACATTTTAAAACATAAATAGACTTTTTTTATAAACCACCTTAAAAAGATATTTTTTAAAAATATTCGTTTGAAAGAAAGTAATAAATTGTTTTGCTTTTTTTGTTTGCTTCTGAATGCTAATAAAACAAAATAGAAAAAAATATTAAATTAATAAACTATGGTAACCGTATCAACTGCAAAAAAGGCTCCATGAAATATTTGACTGCCTGCAATCCCAGGAGCAGCTGTAAGATCCATGCTGCTCTCAGAACATTTTTTGGACCTGTTTTTTACAATATGAAGAAAAGTGGGCATATGTTTAATAATTTGTTTCCAATTCAAGTTGACTTATGATATAATTTGATCTCCGGCCATGAGGCTATATCGGTAGAATTTAATTGAATCTTTATCATCATCTCTCTAGCTCTTTCAAACAAAATTATGAATCTGTGTCCATCGTACAGACGGAAAGTTCCTTCAGCTCTGACTGTTGCAGAAAACGATAGAAAGAACATTATCCAGGTCCACGTAAAACACAAATGCTGCACTGAAAACCATCTAAACTTAATTCAATATTAATTACTTACAAGCCTTATGAATAAAACATACAGGGGCGTTGAGTGTAAGAGGGGAATTGAGCTCCATGTCCAAAATAAAATTTGTCCCAAATAAGAAAAATCCTCAACTGCATCACCCTGTAAATTCATCAAAATAGGGAAAAAAAAAACAAGAGAGTGGAATTCTCAATTCTTTTTCTGTGAACTACATATGAAGAACACGAAGAACATCAAAGCTAAAGAGTGAACTTCATAAAAGATGACGATAAGAGTTGGAGGGATGGAGTTTGGGAGAAATGATAAATAATGTTGTTGATGACACAAGGATGAGATGGTAATTCAGTCAGAAAGAATGTGTGAGGGTGCAGGAGGGTATAAACCTATTGTTCAGATGGCCAGATCAATCGCTGATGAAATTTTACACTGATAACTGTGACACATTTCGGAAGTAACACGACAAGAGAGTACTCAAACTGAAGGGAGGCTCGATTTATTTGATTTTACTTCTAAAAAAAAAGGATCGGGTGTGCTCCCGATGGAGGTGTTTATCAGCATGGGGTGGGGAGGCGGAAGGAGTTTGTATGGACAGGGTGAAGAGAGAACAGCTTTTCCCCTTACTCCGAGGCTTAATAATAAAGAGACACACTGTAACTATAAAGTGAAACTGGTCTCATCATTAATGTGCAAACTGTAGAAAAACTTTCCTATTTCTAAACGTGTTTGGTTTTAAAATATTTCAAGATTTATTTTGCCTCTCTAAAAATACATTGTTTTTCCATTCAACTCGCCAACGTTCAAAAAACAGGCATATTTTTCCAACTATGATCCAATGTCCAACATTTACCCGTTCCCTTAACAAGCCCATATCTCTTTTACTTACTTATATCCTCTTCACATTTTCCTTTTCTAACCATTTCAATGCTTGTGTTCTTCCAAAAACATTCAAAATATTGTTCAAATGACGTAGATAATGGACACTTTCCAACAATGTTGATAATATAATATTTTTACTCAATATCTAAACTATAAAGTTGCAACAATGCTAAAGTGTTTTGTTGTCCCGTCACCCACTTCTCAGACTGCAGTTTCAAATAGCCATCAAATCTAAACGGACTTGCCAAATCTTTACTTCCAATCTGTATGGACATTTGTCCCTTTATTATGAAATGGGCATATTAATTATGGATTGCCTGTCTTACTGCAACAGTGTGATTTGGTTTATTAAAAACTAGGATAGGCCATCTGGTTGTCACGCCTGCTGTGGTAATCAACAAGGCCTGACTGCGTTATTTTCTCCACATTAATGTCATATTCCCCACACACAGAGCAACCTGCATCTTCCTCAACCAAACCCCACGATTCCTGTTACCTCAGCCACCAACGATGAATAAAATCCAAAGAACTGTAGATGGAGCAACACAAGAATATAGATGTGTAGACTGGCGGTAGGAAATTCAAGTATGCACTTATCCACACTAAACACCATCGGCCAGATATTGCAATCTGCCTCATTTCCCAAGCCTATCAATATTCATCTGTAAATTCTTTAGCTCTTCATTACAGCCTGTTTTACCACCTAGTTTTATACCATCTGTGAATTTAGTTACTGGACTCAGTTTCTCCTTCCAGGTCAATTGGGCAGATTGCAAACAATTGAGGTCCGAAAACTGAACACTGCAGCACCTCAGTAGTTTTACTCCGCCAGAGAAGACGATTTATCCCAATGCTTTGCTTTCTATTAGTCACACAATTCTCTATCCAATTCAATACTCTACACTTAAGCCCTGGAATCTAACCTTCTAGATCAGGCCTTTATGCACCATCTTGTCAACTGCCTTCTGAAGTTTAGATGTACAGCAGTTACTGCATCCCAATTATCCACATTGTTGGTTACATTCTTAAAGAACACCAACAGATTTGTCAAGCACAACAAGTTAGTGGGCGGCACGGTTGCACAGTGGTTAGCACTGCTGCCTAACAGCGCCAGAGACCCGGGATCAATTCCCGACTCAGGCGACTGACTGTGTGGAGTTTGCACGTTCCCCCCGTGTCTGCGTGGGTTTGCTCCGGGTGCTCCGGTTTCCTCCCACAGTCCAAAGATGTGCGAGTCAGGTGAATTGGCCATGCTAAATTGCCCGTAGTGTTAGGTAAGGGGTAAGTGCAGGGGTATGGGTGGGTTGCGCTTCGGCGAATCAGTGTGGACTTGTTGGGCTGAAGGGCCTGTTTCCACACTGTAAGTAATCTAATCTAATCTAAAAACCTTACTGGTAAATTGATTTTTGTTTTTCCACGTGTTCAGTTATTTCCTACTTTATGGTTGTTGAAGAAATTTCCCCACGACAGAGGTTAAACTGATTTGTCTATAGTTTGTGATTTGTTTTCCTATCTCCTGTTTTGAATGCTAGTGCCAAATTATAAAATACCAACATTTCGGTACTGCATTCTTTTCCTTTTTGTCTACTCGGAGAAGTCTTCTTTATCAATTCTAATGATTTCTGCTCGTTTTCCTTCGTAGCCATTTTGATTTTGTATTTCGTAACCATTTGCTGACAATGTAAGCGTCTTTCTTTAATTCATTCACAGGATGATGGCGTCACTGGGTTATACAGCACTCATTGTCCGTCCCTAATTGCCCAGAGGGCAGTTAAACGTCAACCAAATTTGTGTGGTTTTGATGTCACATGTAGGTCAGACCAGGTAAGGATTGTGGTTTCTGACCCGAAAGGAGATTCATGAAACAGACGAGTGTATCCAACAATGAGCAGTTGATTCATTATCATTGATAGACTCTTAATTCAAGGTTTATGTTGAATTTATCTTCCACCATCTAACATGGTGATATTTGAAGCCTGTCCCCAGAATATTATCTGGATCAGTAGTCAGTGATAATACTACCAGACAAGAACCTTCATATTATTATTGATTTCCTTGTTAAGACATGGATCACTTTTCACCTTTTTACAATTCCTGTCCACACAGGATTACACTTTAATTGAGGGGTTTGATTATCTCCCTAAGTAGTTGCCACTGTTCTTCAACTGTCCTGCCCTTTAATGTTTTACCAAGTCCACTCTTGCCAACCCCGTCCTCAGGCCAGTAAAATTATCATTGTCCTACAGTAAACCTCTCATATGTGACTCTATCCTTCCTGTTTCAATCTGAATGTGAAACCCCAGCATGCTGTGGTCTCTCTTTCTAAAACAATCCAGTAGTACAATATGATTTATCACGCCTTCCTCATTACGTAATACCAAAGCCAGTTCTCTGTATGGTTAGATTACATTTTACTCGAAGAAATAATTCTTCATACATTTGGTGAATCATTTTCTGATTACTACAGTAAATATGAATGTTCGAATTACCCATGATTACTCTTGTGCCCTTGACTCAAGCCATCAATATTCCCTGCTTCATGCTATTCGCTACTTTGAAAGTAGGTTGCCGGGGTGGGAGCTTGTGGGCTGGAAATGCTCTGACCAATGGGTTTCTTTCCATGTGCATTATTTCGAACCAGATTGATTGATCATTATCATCCCATGTGCTCATATCATTTCTTAATACAGCCTTGGCATTATCCTGAACCAATATAGACACTCCACCTGCTGTTCCTTCTTGTCTGAATAGAGTCTTCTTGGACATTTAACACCCGAGTCCTGAACTTCCTGTAACCACGTTTCAGTAATCTCCACAAGGCCATACTTATTTACCTTTGTTTGAGGTGTCAGCTCATTCATTTTACTCCAAATACTGCACACATTTAGTTAAAAGGTTTACCACATATTCAACTCGACTATTTTCCTCTTTCTTGTCTCACTTCCAGGTGGCACAGGGAGCAATCCCAAGATTACAGTCCTGGAGATCCTGCTTTTAAACTCACTCCGAGCTCCCTGAGCGTTTTGTTTGCAGGACCTTTCACTCATCTTACCTATGTCATTGGCAACAACGTGTACCACGACCATTGGCTGTTCACTATGCCCTGAACATGCTTTGAGACATTCTTGATCCTGTCACTAAACACCCCTTGTATGAAGAATTCATAGAATCACAGAATCCCTCCGGTGGAGAAGCAGGCCGTTTCATACAGCATGACCACGCTGACCCTCCAAAGAGGAACGTACCCAGACCCATCCCCCCAACTCTGTTACTCTGCACTTACCCCTGACTAATGCATCTAACCGGTACATTGCTGAACACTATCGGCGAAAAGTAAACATCTCAGACCTATTTCATTAATTTATGTAGAATCTGCTTTCTCACAACAGATACTGCCAGAGCTACTGGGCATTTCCAGAAACTTCTGCTTTTGTCACTGATGACGATTGCATATTGATAAGAACATGTGCAATTCAGACTTGAAAAAGGCTGAATTTAAACTTTCAGGAGAAAACTAAGTATTTGGTTTTTCAATAGTCCCAGTAAAAGTTCATTAAATTACTTCCGTCCTGTACATGAAAGTCATGTGTTCACTTTTCGATCCTGAATAAAGGAGATTTTTGCACCTTTTTAATTTCAGAAAGCTCGGAAATGTTGCACATTTACTTCTTCTTATTGGAATGTGATTGCATCTCATTCTTTCATGTCAGTTTAATTATAGCAGATTAATCACAAAACACACACGCACACACAGACAGACAGACACGCAAACAGACACACACACAATGTATTACTTTGTTGAAGAATGCCAGTAACATTGTTAGTAACTGGAATCATAACTGGAAAGAAAGATTTAGCTAAAGGAAGGATGACAGTAAACGGGTCTTTTTATGGAACAGAATATGTTATTGTATGAACTTTCCAAGATCATTAAATTTACAGAAAACAAAAGATATTGTTATGAAGGTGTAGAGGTGTCTATTGTTCAGAAAGGAGTTAAAGTATAAAATTTGACTGTGAAATCAACAGTGATGCTGAGTTGCCATGGAACAAAAACAAATTCAAATTGGACCAGTCAGTTTAAATTATGCCCAAATGCACTGAAATCCAATCGAGTTCGAAATATAATGTATTTTATGACTTCAAAATCAATGAATTGATCCAATGTTTTGATGTATAAAACCGGTCGTTTTGAATATTTAGGGGGAAAACTGCTAAGGACAGCCACAAAGATAGAATGCTAGCTGAAGGGCTTTCTAAAAGGTACCTGTCTATAAGAGGTTTGTACAGCAGAACATCGAAGCCGTACTAGAGAAAAAAACCTACAGAGCAACATCTACAAAGGAGAATTTAAAAAGCTGACTGTTTTTTAAGTGGGATATATTTTTTGAAACTATTATTCATGGTGTTTTATTTTATCGGACCAGTGTTGTATTGTGGTATGCATAAAATAGGTTTAACGAAATGAGTTCTAATTAGTTGTTCATTTTAATATTCTCTGTTGGACTTAACAAACCAAATTGTTAGTTTTACTTTAAATAGTGAGCTCTGTAAAGAGATCTTTGCCTCTCGAAATTTAACAGATTCCAGCATGAGCTGAACTTTAACAGTTTGCGGGCTTTCGTTTGTGATTTGAATAGGTTTAGACAGATCCAGTCTGAGATTTGGGCAGAGTTAAATAGGTTTAGGCTGTGAAAAACACACAGTAGGTTTAGTTATTTGCACATTATTGTACGAGAGCTTTAAATAAAACGTCGGTGAGACAGTTTGTTAACTTTTGGTGACTTGTTGTTGGTTAAGTTAAAAGTGAGAGAAATGGCTCTCAAAAATGTTAAAGAGGTTCTGGGGTTTGAAGATGATTCCCACATTTGTCGAGGGCGTTTAGAAGGAAAGATAAAGGCCAAACTTTCTGAAGTAGCAAAGAACTTAGATTTGGGTCTAATCGAGAACAAGAGTAAAACAGAAATTGTCAGGAAATAACTGAAACTCTAAAGTGCGTCAGAGAAACAGACAAGTGCAGGGGATGTCGAAAAAAAACTTAAATTACAATTGAAGAAAATGCAGCTTAAAGATAAACAAAGGGAGAGAGTAAGAGAGAGAAGAAAGAGAGGAGAAGGGTCTTAGCTGATCAAACAGAGAAGACAGAGGGAGAAAAAGAGAAGGAAATTTCGTAGCTGAGCAAAGAGAGAGAATTCGAACTTGAGAAATTGCGATTTAGTCAGCAAAGTCAAGTTAACACGATGGAGATTAAAAGGGGCGTCAGTGATCGATACAATGGTGTCAAAACTCTGCCACGTGTTGATGAGAAAGGTGTTGAAGCCTTCTTTATTTCATTTGAAAATTTGGCTAGGCAGGTGGAGTGGTCCAAGGATCGATGGGTAATGCTTATTCAGACTAAGTTGGTAGGCAGGGCTAGTGAGGTATTTGCTGCACTGTCAGCTGAGGGCTCAGAAGTTTATGAAGAGGTCAAACAAGCTCTTTTAAGTGCTTACGGATTGGTACTGGAAGCATATAGATAACAGTTCAGAAAATTAAGGAAGGAACCAGGTCAGCCTTATGTTGAGTTCGAAAGAATTAAACATAGGCATTTTAATAGATGAGTGCGGCCTTTAAAGATAGGTAAGACCTATGAGGCGATAAGGGAGACTATTCCGCTGGAGGAGTTTAAACACTCACTTCCAGAAATGATAAGAATTTATCTGGAGGAACAGAAAGTTCAGGAATTGAGAAGGGCAGCAGAATTAGCAGATGAATACATGTTACTGCATTAGACAAGCTTCCAGCCAGAATTTCGTCCTATGAGGGTTAGAATTTGGGAGAAGGGGAGATGCTACACTTTAAAAGAAAGAGTAGAGAATAATAGATTACCACAGGTTAAAGAAGATGCCCAAGAGAGTGGAAAGGAGGTGAAAGGTCTCAGGTGTTTTCACTGTAATGGAGTGGGACACAGAAAATTACAGTGTCGGTGGTTTCAGAAGGGCACTAGGAAAATGATGCTTTCACTGCCATAAGGAGGGATACGTATGGTCACAGTGCTGTTCGTTAAGAAAGGCACTGTGGGAAAAGATGTGGTAAAAGAAGCTAAGCCAGTGGCATCAGTGAAAGTTTTAAAGCAGATCCCAACACAAGCTGAGGAGCTGCAGGAAAGTACACATCCTAGGCAGGAGCAGGGTGTGGAGTTAGTACCTGATATCTACAAAGAATTCACCTCTGCAAGGAACGTTTACTCAGGAATAACAGGGGGAGAAGGGCAAGATGTTATAATTTTGAGAGATACGGGATCTACCCAGTCTCTAATAGGAAGGGACGAGCAAATTTGCAATCTTTCTGATCTGTTACCCGAAAGTGTGGTGATTTGTGGAATAGATGGACAGAAATTTAACATTCCCCTGCTTAAGATCAGATTGAAGTGCCTACTGATGACTGGAGAAGTTACAGTGGGAATGATTGACAGACAGTGAGTTCCAGCAGTCCAGTTTGTTCTTGAGAGTGATTTAGCAGGGTCCAAGTTGAGAGTGGCACCCCTGGTTGTGGAGAAGCACAAGAAAGATCAAGAAACTGCGGGGGTAAATCAGAAATATCCTGGTATTTTCCCAGGCTGTACAGTAACCAGATCCCACTATCATGAAGCACAGCTTAAGACAAAGATAAAGGAGTTGAGATTCAGTTACCGGACACCCTGTTTGCCGTAATGATGCAAGGAAAACCTGAACAAGTGGTGGATCAGACAGAGTAAAAAGTGAGGTCTGCAGATGCTGGATGTGGATCAGACAGAGGTGTTTAGGCCTGAAATTATAAGGGACTTGCAACAGACAAACAGATGACAAAACATTTATATGCGGATGTGTATTCTGAAAAGGAGGCAGAGGATATTCGTGAGGGTTATTAACTGAAAGATCGAATTTTAAGACGGAAATGGAGACCACGTGAAGTTAGTGCAGAGGAGAAATATGCCGAAGTGCATCAGATTGTGTTGCCGATAGCATACAGACAGGAAGTGTTATAGGTGTTATAGGAGGTCACCTAAGGGTACGGAAGACTCAACCTAAGGAAAAAAATCATTTTTTAGACTAACGTTTGGTTAACTTTTGACATACATGTCATACATGCCAAATGGTAAGTAGGCCAAAGGCAGTAATGAAACTAACACCTCTGGTGCCAATTCCCGTATTCGAAGACCCCTTTATGGGGGTTATAAATGATTGTGTAGGTCCCCTCCTGAAAAGTAGAGGAGAAAAAGAACTGGAGAAACAGGTGTCAGTTACTGCCGCGCAGAGTGAGGAATCAAATCCAAATCTTGTGGAGTTTGGTGTTCCTCAGAGAATGTTAAAAATGCAGAGGTCCTTCAGCAGTCGGAAAGGTGCGTAAACTGTCTGTCCCAGGAACATAGAACAAAGTTGAAAGGTTTGTTATTGCAGTATGAGGACATATGTAAGAATCACATGAAGAGAACTAATGCTATTGCATATAAAGTAGACGTAGGGAATACTGTTCTGATAAAAACAGCATCCATATTGGCTTAATCCTCTCAAAGCCAGACAGGTCCAGAAGGAGGTTGAGGCCATGCTCAATGACGACATCATCAAACCAAGCCAGAGCGAGTGGAGGCTCGCCAATCATCCCAAAACGGACAGGAATCAATATTTTTTCTTGGAAGGTCAACATTGTTACAAATTCAGAAATATCCAATACCAACATTGGAGGACTGTATCGAGAAAGTTGGACAATTCAGTTACATCACCAAGTTGGATTTAATGCGTGGTTACTGGCAGGTACCTTTTTCAGAGAGGGTGAAAGAAATTTCTGAATTTTATCGCCAAATCAGCTGTAGCAATTAAAACATATGCCCTTTGGAATGAAGAACGCAACCAATGCATTCCAAACACTCAAGAACAGATGTGTGGCTGGGTTAATAAACTGTGCAGTCCATTTGGACGACGTAGTAATTTTTAGTAAGTCCTGGAAATATCATTTGGTACAGTTGGCAGAGCTCTTTGAACGAATACAAGAAACAAAACTGGTGGTAAAATTAAAGAAAACTGAATTTATGAAAGCAGACATGATGTTCTTGGGACATGTCCTTGACTCCATGGAATGCAAAGGCAAAAGCTACCGAGGAATTTCCACGACCAACCTCAAAAAAAATGTGCTTCATTTCTTCAGACTCTGCAGATTCATTCAGAGGTTTGTTCCAAACTTCCACAGTGTAGTGGCACCGTTAACTGATTTGCTGAAAAATAACACAAAGTTTTGGTGTACAGAACAATGACAGGAGGCCCTCGACCATTAAAAAGAAATATTGACCACCAACCCAGTTTTAGATACACCAAACATTACACAAACTTTCAAAGCTGCAATCGATGCTTGTGACATAGGAGTTGGCGCTGAATTGCTACAGGACGATGAGATGGAATTGTCCTTTTCAAAGAAACTCAACAGCCACCAGAGGAAACATTCCATGATTGACACAGAACTATTGAGTTTGGTACTAACCTTACGGCATTTTAATGTGTGAGTCACGAATAATGCATTGGAGACAATTGTGTACACGGATCTCAATCTACTTACATTTTTGATTAGATTAGATTAGATTACCCACAGTGTGGAAACAGGCCCTTCGGCCCAACAAGTCCACACCGACCCGCCGAAGCGCAACCCACCCATACCCCTACATTTACCCCTTTACCGAACACTACGGGCAATTTATCCTGGCCAATTCACCTGACCCGCACATCTTTGGACTGTGGGAGGAAACCGGAGCACCCGGAGGAAACCCACGCAGACACGGGGAGAATGTGCAAACTCCACACAGTCAGTCGCCTGAGGCGGGAATTGAACCTGGGTCTCCAGGCGCTGTGAGGCAGCAGTGCTAACCACTGTGCCACCGTGCCGCCCTACATTATTAGAACGCTTCAAAGACTAGTTCATTGGCGTCTATGTTACAGACTTTTAATTTTAAAATTGTATATGCAGCGTGTCATAAAAATATAATTGCAGAGGCGTTCTCACGGATTTAACTGATAAAGTTTAGATGAGATTTGTATTTATCCAATGTTAAATATAGGATATGGGAAGAAGTCAAGGTGAACTTGGATTTAAGTTATCAGTATGTTATAGTAATCTGTTTAAAGAATACAAAAAGAAATAAGACCAAGTTTTCATTATGATGGTTCTTTTTTGAGAGGGAAGGTGTTATGAAGGTGTAAAGGGTATTGTACCTTAAAGAGAGTTGAAGGATTTACAAGCACAGCAAGTTCTGGAAAATTTATAATGGAATACTTGGTCCAGAAGCTGGCAGTACCTGGATAGCTATGAGACAAAAATGAAATGAAATTCGATCAATCAGTTTATATTATGCCCCAAGATTCTAACCTCCAATCGAGTTTGAATTTTGCATTTTAACAACGTTAAAAAAATGAAATGACCCGATTCTTTGGGGTATAAAACCAAAAAAAATGAACAGTTGCGGGAGAACTACCAAACCACCAATATCTGCAGACTGCCCAGAGAATAGCTCTCCTAAGTGTACCTTTATTTGTCAATTACCTGTGAAAGAGAAACCCGAAGGAGAAGAAAAGACGACAGAGGAAAATACAAAGAGAAGATTTGACAGCAGTCTGGTTCTGAAATTTGAATGTTTTAGGAAATCTTAATTTGGTTTTTGTATCGAACCAGTATTGTAGAAGGGAAAATAAAAGATAGGTCAGAGAAAGGAGTTGCAAATACTTGTTAGTTAATTATTCTTTGTTCGACTTTTTAAAAAAAAAGTTGTTAATTTTTATTTTAAATAGTGATCTTTAGGATGGTTCTTGGCCTCCCGAATTTTAACAGATTACAGCACAGGTTAAATCTTTTCTGTGTTGCAGGTTTAAATTAGCAGGGGAGGATTTACCCCGTGTTGTAACACATTAAGTCTGAATTCTCTGCACATCTGCTGCCAGACCTGTATAGCTTTTCCAGCACGTTCTGTCTTTGTTTCTGATTTACGAAATCTGCAGTTCTCTTGACTTTCGTATGTGTATCATTGACAGCCACGGTTGAGGTGCTGGAGGACAGGAAGACAGCTAATGTCGTTACATTATTTGTAATTTGACTGCAAGGAAAAGCGAGGGAACTACAGACCAGCGAGTTTGTTATCAAGGGTGGTTAAGTGTTTGTAGGAGATCCTGAGAGGCAGGATTAACATGCATTTGGAAAGGCAAGGACTGATTAGGGATATTCAGCATGACTTTGTGTCTGGGAATCCATGTCTCACAAATTAGATTGCAGTTTTGAAGAGGTGACGAAGAAAATAGATGAAGCTAAAGCAGCATACATTGTCTACGTGGATATAGTGAGGACCAACAGGCTCCACATGGTACCCTGTTCAACAAGGTTACATCACAGGGGATCAGGGTTTCCGATAGGTCTCCATGTGGAGATGGTGCTGTTGTAGAAATGGCACTGGATTACTAATCCAGACCAGGCTAATGCTCCGGCAGCTGGGGGATGTTAAAAACAATTTTAGAAATATCGGGCTGTAAAATCTGGTGTCAGTAATACTCGCATTGAAGCCAATGTTGATTGTAAACACCAATTTCCTTCCCCAATGTACTTCCAGGAAGTGAATCTCCCGTGTTTTCCTGGTCTGTCCTAAAAGTGACTCCAGATACACAGACATATGACAAACTCTTCAATGGTCTCGGAAACAGTCAAGCAAGGCACGAAAATATATCAAACTGCTCCAAGGTTTGGAAGGATAAAACCGACAGAAAACTCGAAAACTCGATATTGGAAAAGGGAACGGGAAACACAGTTCTGTTGTCACTGCAGAGATCTCCTTCCTAACATATGAGAGCATGTGACAGCTGTCTGCTGATCCCTTTAATGTCCGGTAATCCTTTTTATATTTAGTGTCCTGGCATCCTCAGGATGTTTGCCCTTATCTGGCAGAGAACTCCCCAGGGTCACCAGTCTTGGGGTACAGACATTTATTCTCATCTCAATGCAGAGTGACCTGCCCATACTTAATACTGTTGCCCATTGTTTTAGACATCCCAGCCAGGGGAATTATCATCCCTGCTTTCTATCTGTCTCGCCCTTTCAGAGTGTTATATATGTCACTGAGATCTTCACTCATTTTCCTAAAGTCCATGGAATACAGGTCCAATCACCCAAAACTCTGCTCCCACAACAAGCTTGTCATCCCAGAGATCAATCTGGTCATCCTTCACTGTAGTTCCTAAAAGTCAGGTTTGACTTTTATTAAGTATGGAAACTAAAAATTGCACACAATACGGCACAATGTTCAAGATGGGATCTCACCAACCCCCTGTATAGCTGCAGTAAGATACCTTTACTCCTGTACTCAAAATTCCCTGAAATAAAGGTCAATACATCATTTATCTTCCTCACTGCTTACTGATCCTGCAATATTGCTTTCAGTGACTGGTGTACAAGGGGAGAACTAAATCCTTTTCAAAGTTACAGCTCCCCACTTGGTGGGTCTGCGTACAGTGGGCAGCGTGCCAATGCCATTCCCAGTATTGACTTCTAGGTTCAGAACTTACTGCATTGCATGGATATTGGAGGTCTGCAGAGAAGAAACAAAGTAAGAACATCAATCTCTTTAAGGATCAACATGTTTAAACTAATCTGTTTTCAAATGATAGGTTGCTGTTCTACTGTTCCCACAAAAGTACATACCATCACACCCATCCCATTGCTCTCCATCTGCCACTTATTTGCCCAGGCACTCCACTTGTCTCAACCACCTTGGAGCTTTTTCACATCCTCCTCACCCACTCGCAATCCAACCTTGTTTAGTGCTGTCAGCAGGTTGGGAAATATTGCATTTCATTCCCTTACCTAAACGTTTGACATGCATTGGGAATCGCTGGGGCCCAAGCACCAATCCCTGCGACACCCAATGATCTTTGGACTTCAGAACAGAATGTTTTATTCCTGTTCACTGTTTCCTGTCAGCTCTCCTATTCTACAGCCATAATGATATTTTAAACCCAATCCTGTAACATTTGACTTTGCAAACTAGGCCAGGGTCTTTACCAAGATCCTTCTGAAAATCCAAATGCATTGAATCCATTGCTTCTCTGTATGTATCAACCAGTCAGTTTCTCAAATGTGATTCCCATTTCATATTGACCCATTACATAAGAACTAGGAGCATCAATAAGATCATGGCTGATCATTTCATGGCCACAGCTCCACTTACCCGCCTGTTCACCATAACCCTTTGTTCCTTTACTGCCCCCCCCCAAAAAATCTATCTGATAGTTAAAGGCAGTCAATGATAAAGCTTCAACTATTTCACTGGGCAGGGAATTCCACAGATTCACAACCTTCTTGGTCAAGGAGTTCCTTCTCAAATCAATCCTAAATATTCTCCTCCTAATTTTGAGATTTTGTCCTCTTGTCCTATTCTCACCTGCTACTGGAAACATTCTCTCTATTTTTATCTCATTTATTCCCTTCTTAATTATACCTGTTTCTACCAGATTCTACCTCATTTTTTCAAATTGGAATCACATGTAATTCTAGTTTACTCAGTGTCTCCTCATATGCCAACCGCCTCAACTCCAGAACCAACCTAGTGAACCTCCTCTGCATCCACTATAGAGCTAGGACATACTTTTCAAGTAGGGAGACCAAAACTGCACACTGTATTGCAGGTGTGACCTCCCCAGCACACTGTACAGCAGCAATATATCCTCCCTGTGTTTAAACTCAATCATTTTCGCAATGAAGGACAACATTCCATTTGCCTTGTTAATTACCTGCTGCATCTGCAAAGCAACTTCTGTGATTCATGCACAAAGACACCCAGCACCCTCTGCACAGACGCATGTTGCATTTTTACTATGCAAATAATAGCGTTTTTTAAACTGTTATTCCAACCAAAATGAATGAAATCACATTTATTATATTGTGCTCCTTCTGCCAGACCTTTGCCCACTCACTTAAACTATTTTTGTCGCTTTGAAAAGTTTGTCAGTCCTCTGCACATTTGCTCTGCCACTCATTTCCGTATCATCTACATTCTTTGAGATATTACACGTGGTCACCAACTCCAAATCGTCCGTCTAAGCTGTGAATAATTGCGGTTCCAGCATTGATCCCAGAGGCACAGCACTGGTCACTGATCAGCAACCAGAAAATCACTCATTTATTCCCACTCTTTGCTTCCTGTTAGTTAACCAATCCTCTACCCATGTAAATACATTACCCGTAACGCCACACATCTTTACCTTATGCAGCAGTTTTTTTGGCGGCTCTGTGTCGAATGGCTTTTATAAATCTCGGTACACCACATCCACTGGGTTCCCGTGTCATAATGTCTTCATAACTTTCCAGTAAATTAGTTAATCATGACCTGCCTTTCATGAACTGATGTGGTGTCTGTCCAATGGAACAATTTCTATCTAGATGTATTGCTATTTTTTCCTTGATTACAGCTTGAAGTATTTTCCCCACCACACTTGTTCGGCTAACTGGTCTATAATTCCCCCTTTTTTCTACCCTTTATAACCAATGGTGTCTGATTTCCTGTTTTCTACTCTGTTGGAACTGTATCAGAGTCCAGCGAATTTAGAAAACAAATCATTTGCTATTTCTTTCACCACCTCTGTTAGTATCCTGGGACGCATTCCATCCGGCCCAGGAGACTTATCTAACTTTAGATCCATGAACTTGCCCTACACTATCTCTCTCATGGGAATGGCTGTTTCCGGGTCCTCACCAACCTTCCTCTCTTTGACAATTCTGGCATCTTATTAGTGTCCTTCACTGTGAAGACCGACTAAGTATCTATTCAATTCCTCGGCCATTTCCTCACGAAATAACCCATCTCACCCTCTGAAGGACCAATGCTTCCTTAACCATTCTTTTCATTTTATATATTTTTAGAATCGTTTGATATCTAACTTCATATTTTGAGGTAGTTTGCTCTCATAATCTACCTATCTTATGTTTCTTCACAGGTTTTTTTTTGTTGCTTTCTTTTAACCTTTATAGCTGCCCCAATCGTCTAGTTTCCCACTGATCTTTGCCATTATTTATGGCATTTATTTTATTTTGATAGCCTCCCTCATTTCATGAGACATCCATGGCAGATCACCCTTTTCCTACAGTCCTTCCATTTTACTGTTATATGCTGTTGCTGACCGTTTGCAAAAAAAAACTGCTGTGAAAGCCAGCCACTGTTCATCAATGGTTCCACCTTAAAGTCTTTGCTTACAGCCAACCTTAGCCAACTCCTCCCTCATCCTATTTTTGTATCCTTTTACAGCTCAGGGCCCTGGTATTGGACTTTATCTTCTCGCCTTCCGTCTGTATTCTAAATTCAACCATGCTTTCTGTCCCAATAATTTCTCCCAAAGCATTCATTTACTAATTTCATTCTTTTTCTCTCGAGACTTACGCTTTCCAGACTTGCTGGGAAGATTTGACTTGTTTGTTTTGTTTCCTTCTGTGAAGACTGAATTGAAGTAGTTGCTTCATAGTTTTGCTATTGCCCTGTACTCTATTCTCCTTCCTCTGGGTTCAGACTGTAACGAAGCTGCATTTCTCTAACATTTTCCATTGACAGTTCACCCCTTATAATTCTTGTTAATATTCTCTTCAGGAACCCATCAATTCATGTCCACATCATATAATCTTAGGGGCATAGTCTTTGTACCGTCAGACATACAGCACGGTCTACATTCATACCACTCTCCTACATGAGGCCTGTAACCGGGAATGTTATGAAACTTCAAGAGCTCGTCCAAGTCTTATTTGGCTGTTATAAGGTTACCATAACAGCACCCCTCTCAGGAAGTATATTCCAGAACCCAAAATCCTCTGGACGTAAAACAATCCTCAAATCCTCAAACCCTTCACTTTAAAAGTGTGTTTCCCTGGTTTTGCCCTTTGACTAAAAGGAACAACTGCTGTCTATTCACTCTATCCATGCCCCTCGTAATCTTATCCTTCTGAATCACACACTCCTTAGTCTTCTCTACTCCAAAGTAAACAAACCAAGCCTTTCCAGCTTCTCTCCACAGGTGACATGCTCTAACCCAGGGACCAACCTGGTGAATCTCCTCTGCACCCCCTCCAGTGGAATGACATGCTTCTTGTAATGTGGATCCCAGAACTCCACACAATATTCTACCTTGGTCGAAGTAAAGTAGTTCTGTACAGGTCTAATAATCTATGTTCCGATGAATAAAAGCTATTTACGATTCCCAATGCCTTCTTAACTCAATTATTACCCTTGCCAGTCACATTCAGGGATGTGTGGAGAAGCACACTCTGAGCTTCCTTGTGTGCTGCCATTCATTGTGTATTCCCCTGTCTGATTAATTCTCCCAAATTGCATCATCTCATATTTATCAGGGTTACATTCCATCTGCCATTGATCTGTCCATCTAACCATTCCACCTGTATCTTCCTGTAACATAAGACCTTCCACCTCACTGCCAATTACCCGGCCAATCTTTGCGTGAAAGATACACTGATTTATCACACACACCCCACCCCCTCCACATTCACATTTACATCCTTTCTGAATAACGCAAATAATAAGGGATACAGCACAGTTCCCTGGGGTGCATCAGGGGTCACTGGCCTCCAGTCACACCAACAGCCTTTTCCCACCACCTTCTTTCTCCTGCCTCTCAGACAATTTGAACATCATTTACCTAGTTACCCATGATACCATGATATTGTACTTTCTTTATCAGTTTTGCATGTGGGGCTTTGTCAAAGGTGTTGCACAAAAAGAAAACATATAAACGACCTCCTCGAAAAAAGTCAATGAAATTCATTCGGCATGACCACCCTCTCATAACTTCATGCTGTCGGTTTCCTGACACTGATCCGATACTCACTGATTTATAGTTCTGGTCTACCTGCACCAAACCTTCCTGTAAAGCGTGCTCTCTTTTACTGTGGCAACTCCCCTGTTACGAGATTCTACTTTCCTCCCTTGTCTCCCACTGCAGCCTGTGATACAATTCTTCCAGACCTGGGGAGTTGCCCAATTTTATACCAGCCAAAACCATCATTTCCTTCTCGCATCTTATATCAATCTGCTCAAGTGCTTCCCAGTCCAGTCTTCTTGAAATATGTACCTGCCTTCTTCTTCTCCCAAGTAAAACGGATATGAAGCTCTCATGTCACAATCTAACAAACTTCTCCAGCTTCACACACAGATTGCTCCCTCGGTGTATAATGGACCCTAATTATTCCCTGGTTATTCTACTCTGCTTGATGTCCTTGTGGAATATCTTGGGATTCTCCTTAATATTGCTCTCACTTGTCAATGCCCATGTTCGTCACTCCACTCTGTGTGATTTTTTTTAAGTTTCATTTCGATCACCTCTCATTCTCTGAATCTCTCTGGAACACAGACAGTGTTCCCTGATCAGACAATCTTGCCATCTGAGGCATTAATCTCGAGAATGTACTTACATCTTTACAGTGTTTGTATAAATAAAAGACATTGCTTGTCTTTCATTAAATCATTTTTATGTACTTTACAAATTCACTGAAGCCAACTTTATCCTCACATCTTAATGGCTTGCATGACTCAGGCATGTACCATTAATAGAAGAAAAAAAAACTGCTTTGTATTCAGATGTTACTTAAATTCAAAATATTAAGGTCAGTATTCCTAAAAGTATTCAATTAGCTGTTCTGATCACACATCATCAATTCCAGTACAACCTGATAAGTAGCTCGGCGTTCAACATGTCGTTAAAGCAACCCACCTCATAGACTCCCGTGAAATCCATTTTCCAAGCATTAACATTCACTTGGGTTAACACTCTTTAGATGTAACTTGAAGCTGCCCATTATTGGTTGGAGATACTCACAATCACCCGCATGCCCTTTGGTATTTCGTGATCCTTGGCACTGGTGCCATCTTTAAAAGTCCAATAGGCACATGGTTGAGCTTTCCCGGGTTAGAGCTGCCTTGCACAATTTACTCTGAGCATGGCAGATAAGGGGCAATTACACCACGGTTTGTCGACAGGGGCACGGAGGTCCTGGTGGATTGTCTAGTACAGAGTGGGACCATTCTCCTCCCAGAGGAGACCCCACCGCCAGACCCAGCGATCATGGTCTGGCTCACCACACAGCATGCAGCACCTTCCCCCCCCCCCCCCCTCTCTCTCTCACTCTCTTTCTCCTCTACTATAGCTCCTTCACTATTAGAGCCGTATGGATACAACAGTGTTGACTGACTCCCTCTGGACACGTCATCAACTCCAACCCTCCCCCGCTCCCCACCTACAACGTCTCCTATTCCAGGAGAAACAGCTCGGAATAGGATTGAAAGAGCGAAGCCGGGTGGTGGAGTGCCCGAAATCCATCTCCGCAACCCCAACCCCACCCACCCCCCCGTGCCAAATTTACCTGTGTATCTGTATTTGACTCTGTGAGTATCTACACATGGGTGCAGGTCTGACAGTGTCTGCGGTGTGTAGAATGACACAATCTCTCCCTCAACAGGCCTCCACACCCTACTGCAGTAACAGCAGCAGAGGGTGATAACCTTCGAAGATTCACTCTGGGTGGGAGAGAGGGCAGCATCTCACATCACCATCCAAACTGACAGCAACATCAACAGATACACCTCCCCCCAAAACCACCCCACCCCACTCCAACACACACACACAATGCTGGTAGCTGGAGGGTTGCAAATATACTTGGGCCTGTCAGAATGGAAATGCTCACCCCTGAGTGAACCATTTTGTCAGGGGATGAGGTGAATTTATTTCTCATTCTGTGACTTTCAATGCTTAAAAATTACGTGAGAAAGTATTGAAAAGTCCCGATAAAAGCCCAGTGGTGTTGGTAATGGCGCAGTAACAACATTGCTTAGTATCAGACAAAACTGTTCTGTTCTTCCAATGATATTATTTGAAAAATCAAATGGCCATGCAATTTGAGGGATTCACAGCAAAGGATTTATTATCTTCTCAGAGTTAACAACTGTGCCACTGATGCAGTGGTGTGGCTAGGCCAGCAGGGGGAGGTATTGTAAGAGTCTAACCATAAAACTCAGTGGTTTGCACTGGTGCCTCATGGTGCCAGGCACTCAGGCTGGATTCCACCCTCGGACGACAGTCTGTGTGGAGTTTCACATTCTCACCGTGTTTGCCTGGGTTTCCACCGGGTGCTCTGGTTTCCACCCACAGTCCAACGATGTGGATATTACGTGAATTGGCCAAGATAAATTGTCCATAGTGCTCATGGATGCGTCGGTTAGGGGCATTAATCAGGGGTAAACATAGAATGGTTTGGAAATGGGTGTGTGTGTGTTACTCTTCGAAGGGTCAGTGTGGATGCATTGGGTCAAAGGGCCTGTTTCCACACTGTAGACATTCTATGAAATCTATGAACAACAGGAACAGACAGAGAGAAGAGGAGGAGGGAGACTTTGATTCCAATTTCAATCTATCTACTTCAAAAACAACATTTCACAGCGATTCAGACAGACGTACACACAAACTGAGATACTGATACTAACACACATAACACATGCACACAGAGATGCACACGTAGATATGGACATTTACACACAAACACGCGAACATTACCCCACATACAGGCTCACACTGTCCTTAATGCAGAGATATGTACTTTTTTTATTAATAAATTATCAATGGTCAGTCGGAGAAGGCAGGAGAATGGGATTCAAAAATATTTTAGCCCTGATCAAATGCCATGGCAGACAAGAAGGGCTGAATGGTCTAATTCTGCTGCAGGGTTCATTGCTCATTTGATCTTGTGGTGCCTGGGATTGTCTTTCCACGAGGTCAGTGGAGGCTGAATTGGCTAAGTATTTGATTTATGAGAGTTAATGGGCATGTGGACAGGTTTGAGGGGCTGGGTGGTTGATACCTGTTTCTGATTGTCGACTCCTTATATATCAAAAGAGTGGTGATTGATTTGAGGGGAACACATTTTTAGAATAAGGGCATTTCCCATTTCTGACTGAGACAGGGATGTTTGTTTCTCTTTCGGGTTGTGTGATCTGTGGTGTTCTTGTGTCCAAGGGGCAGTGAAGACTGGGTTACTGAAAACACTCAAGGTTGAGTTCCATAGATCTTTGATGAACAAGATAACCATGTTTATTAGGAACAGACAAGAAAGTGATGTTTAGTTACAATCACGTCAACAATGCATATTCTGAATGGTGCAGCAGTTGCGAGGGGCTGAATGGCCAGCTGTTGCTCCTAACCCATATGTTGTTCTCTCAAGCACTCCATAATGTTACAGGGGTAAAGAAACATCTCATTCAGCCAGTAGGCATCATGATAATGAGACAGGAGGGGACCATTCTGCCCTCGAAGGAGTTATGCAGGAATAGATTGAAGTCATGCAGCCCGCTAAGTACATTACACAATGTAAGATGAGGCCATCCAACCTTTCCAGCCTTCTGCCCAGCAACAGGGGAAACCTGGTTAGCTATCTGGGAAAAACCATTCAGGATAGATGATTATTTTCAGGTTGTAAAGTTGTAACTTGGTGGAGTGTCTCAGGGATCAGAGTGAGATTATTAACTATTTACAGTCTATACCAATGACTTGGATGAGAGGACTGATTGGCTTGGAGCTCAATTAGCTCATTCACCAAGATAATCATTTAACTGGACATGGAGACTCTGCAATGGGATACAGACAGAGGACGTTAGTGAGCAAATCTTTGGCATAAAACAGTATAATGTGGGTTAAGGGAAGTCAGTGTTGTGTTGAAAAGATGAAATAACAGTAACCTACTTAAATGGAGAAACATCGATGAGCTCATTGGTACAGAGGGATTTGGACGTCCTGGTATATGAGCCACATAAAGCTAGTCAGCAGATTCCGCAAGTGATTAGGAAAGTGTAGCGAATGATGCTGCTTCATGCAAAGGCTATTTGGTATAATCATCGGGATGTTTAGTGCATGTGTACAAGACAATACTGAGACTACATCGGATATATTGTGTGTAGTAATGAAATCCTAAACTGAAAGAAACATATGCAATTGTTTTAGAAGCTCTTTACAGATGTTTCACTTTACTCTTTGCTAGAATGAAGGCCAGGTGGAATCATATGTCATACAGCACGAAAATAGACTGATCTGCACCGACTAGATATTCCACTCTGATGTAGTACCATTTGCCAACATTAGACTATAGTGCTACAAACCCTTCTTATTCATACACCATTCATTTTCTCTTAAATGTTGTTATTGTACTACCCTCCACCACTTACGCTGCCAGTTCATTCCATACACACACTATCCACTGCATAAAAAAAAACCCTTCAGTTATCTTTATAATCTTGCCCTTCCCACCTTTAATCTGTACCCTCTGGTTTGGACTCCTCAGGCCTTGGAAAATAATCTTGGCTGTTCCCCGCCTCCATGCCCCTCATGGCCTCTACAAGGTCAAAACACTTCACGCCTGAGAATGAGAGATGTTCATACTGAATCATATAAACCCGTGAGGAGAGTTTATTGGGGCGTAGCTAATGGATGAGAGAATAAAACGAAGGATTCCGTTTTAGAAAACTACATACTCATTTTAATACAGGTATTTAGAAGACATAATTTTTTTGTTCAAAAATTAGGTAAACACATATAAACATGCCTTCAAATTATAAATTACAGATCATTTCAAAATGGAGTAGATAATAGGGATGGAGTCATGCCATCAGGGGAATGTTCAACCAGACCTGACATAGTCCAGGTTGGTGTTCAGGTCACATTATTGCATGTTTCTGATTAGACAGGGAGAAAATGTAGCCTGTCATAGAAGCAAACGATCATTGCTCTCTCTCGACTTGTACTTCTAGACAGCAACATATGAGAGCTGAAAACCAATCAGACATCTTTAGCACTTTTTGAGGGTTCCTGCTGAGGATTCATTGGGATCTCTCCACTGACTTCAGCAAAGGGATTTCAGCCAAATCCAACAGTTACAGGAGAAAGCCCAGCGCTAGCAGCTTCTGTGAGGCCGAATAACTTCAGAGTCAGAATAACAATTGAAACATTTTCAATTTTGATTTTGTCATGAAATTAACTGTTGTTTGGACAAAGCTCTTCCAAACTAATATTCTGCAAAGTTTCATTTTTTTCTGTTCTGCCTTCAGACGAGTGTGTGTGTGTGTGTGTGTGTGTGTGTGTATGTGTGTGTGTGTCTAGGTGTACGGGTGTGTGTCATTGTGTGCATGTTTCTACATCTCAGATTTATCGAAAATAAATGTTGATGTACATATTGTCAATGTCCAAATTGTATATCATTTATGTATCCATCATAATTTGAGTAACGTTGCTTTGGTTTTAGATTAGATTATTTTAAAATTTAAGAAAACCTATCTGACTTTGTCCCTAACGCTGCACCTGACCCAGTCTGAGACGGATATCATTAACAATGTCACACACTGAGATGCACTGATAATTTGTCATGACCTCTGGAGGAATGGGACTAGAAACAAAAACAATGACTCTCTAACCTTGGTAGGAACAGGGATAAGGAGGAATTCTCAAAAGGCCATTTGAGTGGGAATTCTCTGCCCCACAGGTTTGTGGTACCTGTGTGTTTGCATTTACTCAAAGACGTGTTAGTTAAATATTTGATGGGAAAGTGACTCAAAGATAACGATCTGCAGTTGGGAATGTTGGACTGGAACCGCAATCTGATCAGACACAATCTTAGTTCCTGATGGGTCAGGGACCCACACCTGTTTCTCATTTCGACTTTGTCCCATTCCATTCAGTCCCTCAATCTGCTACTCAAGAGCAGTTGGATACCACTTGCTCCTACTGCCTGGTGCACTGAAACCGAGGTTACCATTCAGCCCATGAATGCAGCCAGACATGATTTGGTTTGGGTTGGAAAACGTTCTTGCGAAAAGAGTGGGTGCTATTGTGAAACAGTCCCCTCCTCTCTCTTTACAGATGTTCCCCTGGTTCCATTTATTGGTCATGTTGTAGACCTAGATTCAAAGTGAATGCTTCCAATGCACACACGGGGAGATCGCACAAACGCCACAGATTGGAATTGAACCCAGGTCCCTGGCACTGTGAGGCCGCGATGTTGTGCAACTGTGCCACCCAATGATGGACAACACGTTTATTATATTTACATGCTTACTTGCATCAGTCAATTCACTGGAATACTCTCACCCAGTCTGCATAAGATTGGGGAGCCTTTATATAGCAGCAGAGGACAATTAAATAAAATAATAAAGTGGTGAACTGAAACATGTAAGCTAGCTCGCCCTAGAAAAGAAGACAGTGGGAGTTTTGCTAAGATATATAAGAAGACTAGAGGCAAAAGTGAACATTCAAGAACAAGAAAATGAGGCTGGCTACAGAGGAATGGAGAACAAAGAAATGGAGGATGAACTGAACAGGTTCTTTGCATCAGTTGTCACAATGATAAACACTAGGAACATTCCAAACCTTCAAGAGAGTCAAGGGCAAAAGTTGAGTGTAGTGATCGACGCTGAGAGAACGTACTGGGGAAGCTGCAACATTTGAAAATTGAAAAATTACGCAGGCTGGCAGGATAACAACCCAACGTTCTGAAGGAAATACCGTAGGAAATTGTGGAGGCACTGGTGGTGAATTTTCAGATATAACTGTCGTCAGCGAGAGTCCCAGAGAACTGTAAAATATACAATATAAAATCTGTGTGCAAGGAAAGAAGGAAGGCAAAAGACAAGATATCATAGGCTAGTTAGCCTGACATCGGACATTAGTAGGTTTTAGAGTTCATTATTAATAATGTGATTACAGAGTAGTTGTAGGTGTATGGTAAAATAGGGCTGAGACTGCATGTTTTCATCAAGGAGCGGTCCTGCGTGACATTTCTGTCAGAAATCTTTCAGAAGATAATGAGCAGGTTTGACCAGGGAGGTATGTGATTTGATTCACTTATAGGGACTCTGCTAAAAATCAATCTGCATTAAATTTAATTTTGTTAAGGCATTTGGATGTGAGCATAAGAGATATAGTTAGTAAGTTTGCTGATGACAACAAAATGTAGTGGACAGAGAAGGTTACCTCAGATTGCAAGAGGATCTTGATCAAATGAACCAATGGGATGAGAGGTGGCAGGTGGAGTTTAATTTAGATCAATGTGAGATGCTGCATTTTGGGAAAGCAAATCTTGGCAGGACACATCTCCTTAATGGCAAGGTCCTCGGGAGTATTGCTGAATAAAAAGACCTTGGAGTGCAGGTTCATATCTCCTTGAAAGTGGAGTCACAGGTAAATAGGACAATGAAGGAAGTGTTTCGTATGCTTTCCTTTATTGGTCAGAACACTGAATATAGGAGTTGGGAGGTCATGTTGCGGTTGTATAGGACACTGGTTAGGCCAACGTTGGAACATTGCGTGCATTTAGGGACTCCTTCCTATCGGAAAGATGTTGTGAAACTTGAAACGATTCAGAAAAGATTTACAAGGATGTTGCCAGGTTTGGAGGATTTGCGCTATAAGGAGAGGTTGAATAGACTCGGGCTCTTTTCCCTGGAGTGTCAGAGGCTGAGCGGTGACATGATAAATGTTTGTAAAATTATAAGGGGAACGGATTGGTTAAATAGACAAAATCATTTCCCTGAAGTGGACAGTCCAGAACTGGAGGGCGTAGGTTTAGGGTGAGAGGGGGAAGATATAAAAAGAGACCTCAGGGGCAACGTTTTCACGCAGAGGGTGGTACGTGTATGGAATGAGCAGCCAGCGGAAGTGATGGAGGCTGGTACAACTGCAACATTTATATGGCATCTGGAGGGTGTGGAGGGATGTGGGCCGGGTGCTGGCAGGTGGGACGAGATTCGGTTGGGATATCTGATCAGCATGGATGAGTTGGAACAAAGAGTCTATTTCCATGTTGTACATGTCGTTGACTCTGTGACTTTATTGTTTACAACTTCCATAAGCATAAATAGAAAAGCAGTCAATTTTTAAAAGAAAAAGAACTAGCTAAATAAAATAAGAATGATGTGTTGAGTGATGCGCTGTGTATGCATCATGTGGGAGCTGGTAGACACTGTTGTAGATTCCTGTGACCATGTCTGCAGGAAATGTTGGTTGCTGGAATAACTCCAGGTCAGAGTTGAACGGCTTGAGTCTGAGCTTCAAACATTGTGAGACATCAGGGAGGTAGGGAATTACCTGGATACTGTTTCAGGAGACAGCCAGGAAGGGAGAGAAACCAAAAGAGGAAATGCTGGGAAATCTCAACCGGTCAGGCAGCATCACTAAAGAGGGAGAAGAGCTGGCATTTCGAATCTAACTGACCTTTTGTCAAAGCTAAAAAAAAGGAGAAATAGGGAGTTATTTATACAAAGCTAAGAGAAGGTGAGTCATGGCTCCAGAAGCAAAGGTAGCAATAAAGATGTGATAACGACAGTGCATAGAGAGATTATAGGGTGGTTAGCAGCCGTGAATGACCAAGGATGAAGTCAGGGCAATGTGACAAAATATATCCGGGATTGGGGAATGTGTGAAGCAGAGGCAAAATGGAAAACACGGGAGAAGGGTAGCAATGGACGAAGAGGGGTGGAAAAATGCGATAAGAGAGTGGGGAGACAGTGAAAGAGAGATAACCAAGAAATAAGAGGGAAAGAACAGTGGGAAAAAAAAATAAAAAGATGAAATAAAGTTATGGAGCAGAATGAAAACAGAGGACTCGAGACTGGATAATCACCTGAGGTTGTTGAATCCAATGTTTAGACCAGCAGGCTGTAAGGTGCCTCGTCGGAAGATGAGATGCTATTCCTTCAGTTTGGGTTACGCTTCAATGGAACATTGTAGCAGGCCAAGGTCAGACATGTGGGCATGGGAGCAGGATTGTGTGCTGAATTGGCAATCCGCAGGAAGGTCCAGGACCTGATCACATACAGACCGAAGGTGCTCAGCAAAGCGATCACCCAATCGGCGTTTTGTCTCTCCGATATAGAGGAGACCACATTGGGAGCCACGAATGCAATAGACCAAATTGTAAGAGGTACAAGTGAAACGCTGCTTAATCTGCAATGAATATTTGGGGCCATGGATGGTGAGCATGAAAGAGGTAAAGGGGCAGGTGTTGCACCTTCTACGATTGCATGGGGTCGTGTCGTGTGTGATGGGAGAGGAGTTAGGTGTGATGGAAGAGTGGACTAGGTTGTCCTGGAGGGAATGATCTCTGTGGAATGCAGACAGGGGAGGGAAGGGAAGATATGGTTTGATGGCGTTGTGCTCGATTTGGTGAAAATGGCGAAGGATTATTCTTTGCATGTGAAGTCTGGTGGGGTGAAAGGTGAAAACAAGAGGGACCCTATCGTTGTTCTGGGAGAGGACCGAGGGGGTGAGTGTCCTGGCGTAGGAGATGCACTGCACACTGTCGCTAGCACTGTCAACAACTGTAGGTGGGAAGCCACGGTTGGAGAAAAAAGAGCAAATATTAAGATCACCATTTTGGAAAGTGGCCTCATCGGAACAAATGTGGCAGACGTGAAAACGCTGAGAGAAAGGAATTGTGTCTTTAAAGGATGTAGGGTGAGAAGAGCTGTAGTCCAGCTAGCTGTGGGAGTCAGTGGGCTTGTAATGGATATTAGTGGATCGACTATTGTCGGACATGGGGACAGAAAGGACACTGGAAGTAAGGCAAGTGTCAGAGATGGACCAGATGAAGGTGATGGAGGAATGGAAACTGGAAGCGAAGTTTATGGTTTTTTACAGGTCAGGACTAGATCATGAAGCGACACCGAAATAGTCATCGATGTACCGGTAAAGAAGTTGAGGGAGGGGACCTGGGTACACCTGGAACAAGAAATGTTCCACATACCCCATGAAAAGGCAGGCATAGTTAGGACCCATTTGGGTATCCATTGCTACACCTTTGATTTGGAGAAAATGGGAAGAGTTGAAGGAGAATTGTTGAGAGAGAGAACAAGTTCAGCCAGGCAGAGAAGAGTGGTAGTGGATGGAAATTGTTTGGGTCTCTTTTAGAGAAAGAAGCGAAGTGCTTTCTAGCCATCTTGGTGTGGGATGGTGGGGTAAAGAGTTTGCAGATCCATGGTGCGAATTGACAGCTATCATTGTGTCGCAGGGCATCAGAGGAATCCTGGATGTAGTTGGGGAGGGGGTGAACCAGAGGAGTAAGGATGGAATCAAGGTTGGAGGAAATAAGTACAGTGGGGCAGGAGCATGCTGACACAATGGGCCTGCCGGGACAGCCCTTCTTATGGATCCATGTAATCTTATATTTTCAATGACTGACCCACACATCCCTGGACACTATGGGCAATCTGGCCTGCCCAATCCACCCTAGGCTGCACATGTTTGGACTTGGGGAGGAAACTGGAGCACGGGGAAGACATCTACACAGACGTGGGGAGAATGGTCAAACTCCACACAGAGAGTTATGTGAGGTTGGAATTGAGGTCAGCTCCTTGATGATGTGAGTCAGCAGTATGAACCACATGTCAACCATGCTCCTCCGTTAGTTCTATTACGTGTGGCTGACTAAAGAAATCTGCCTGACCTGTTCCTATCACTGAATCTGACTCTGACTGAGATCTTTATTATCGACCTTTTCACCAAGCTGGTTACGTTTAAAATTTGTTTTGAGCAGTGGAGGAGTGGGACGAGAAAAGGAAACAGTGTCACCCTGCAACCTCAGTCAGAACAGGAATGAGGAGAAATTCACAAAGTGGGATTTCATTCAAGTGGGAATTCTCTTCCCAGAGGTTTGTGATGGATGAATCTTTATATTTAGGCGAGCCTGACTTCGTCCAGGTGAATCATAGATGATGGTGCATGGAGACAAAAGTGTAGCTGGGACCACAATGAGATGAGCCACGATCTTATTTACTGGTGAAATTGTGTCAAAGGGCCGAATGGCCGCCTCGTGTCCCTCCGTCCTGTGTTCTGATGTTCCATTCAGCCCTTCGCACCTGTTACACAGGGGCAGACCAAGACCACTCCAATTGTTAGGTGTAGTTTCGGAAATGTACTTGGAAAATCCAGTGTGGACAGGAAGTGACCCCACCCCAATCTCTCTTTCCAGTCTTTCCCTCTTCTGATCCAGATGTGAGTCATGTTACAGACACAGATTCACTGTGAATACAGCCCCATATCCTATCCAGTGTTAACTCAGACAAAATCTCTGCTCTCCATGAATATAACATCATACATTCCAGGAAAACAAACAGTTACTTTTCAAAGGAATAACATAGGGACATAATAAATAGGATCAGGGGCAGGCTATTCGGCCCCTCAAGTGTGCCCTGTCATTCAATAAGAACATTGCTGATCCACCCCACGGCTCAACTCAACTTTCCTGCTCACCCCTTGTTTCCCTCACCTCGCTGATGTGTCAAAGGCCAATCTACCCTGTCGGTAAACACATTCAGTGACCCAGCCCCCACAACTGTCTGGGTTAGGAAATTCCAGCCATTCACTACTTTCTAAAAGAAGACTTTTTTTGCATCTCAGTTTGAAATCGATATCACTTATTCTGTATCTAGGTCCCCGAGTTCGAGACTCTGCCCTAGTGTGGAACCATATTTCCAAAATCGACCATGTCAAACCTCCTCTGTATCTTGCACATTTCAGTAATATCACCCTCATTCATTTCAACCACAATGGTAATCATCTCACCATTTTAGATGTTCTCAATAATTCAACCCTTTCATCCCAGCAACCCGCTGAATGTACCAAACTAGTTACTTGCTGCATCAGCAAGCTAACTTTATCTTTCAAACACAGGAACACGCCAATCTCTTCACGCTGTTCACTTTTTGGGAGTCCTTTTCGTTTAATAACGGCCTCCTTTTAGTTCTCAATGTCATCCACAAACTCAGATGTTCTATTGCACTCAGCTCCCAACATCAGGCTATCAGTGTAGATTGTAAATAACTGATACCATAGGGCTAATATTTGTGGTATACCAGTAGATACATTTTATCATAAAGATCCAGTACTCCTAACTCTCCGATTTCTAAGTGTTAATCAATCATCATCCCATGCTAATACCGTATCCATCATACTGTGAGCTCCTGTCTTATGCAAGAACCTTTATTTTGTGATACCTTGTGGAAACTCTCTGGAAAACCTCGTATCTAATCGCTCCCCTTTACAAGTCTGCTTGTTACATTCTCAGGGATCTCCAGAAAAAGTTTGCATGATTTTACAGACAAAATATCGTTCCCCTTTCACAAGACCATGCCTCCTCTTGAGAAGCTTTTCTAAATGCCCTGCAATTCCTTCCTTAATAACAGACTCTCACAGATTCCCAGCAATAGTGGTAAGGCTAAATGGTTCCTGCTTTCTGTCTCAGTACTTTCTTGAAGACAAGCACCACATCAGAGGGTCTCCAGTTTCGCTGGAAAAATCCAGAGAGTTATAGAATATTTTACAGTGCCACCAGTCACTCTGTGAAGAGGTCTTTTTAATCCAGCTATGAATGACTGCTGACCTGTCTAACCTTAGTGTTACCTGTCTGTTAACAACCGGCTCCTTGTGTTAGAAACATTTCCCTCCTATTACCATTTTGTTTATATCATTGAAATGCCTACAGTGCCTTTCCCTGTGGGGAATGTTGCAAACTACTGGTGTAAATTATCTGCCTGTTCCCAGTAGCCAGTTGCCCAGTCACACCCTCCAAATATCCTAAACATACTTTCCAGACGTCATTTCTCCAAAAGTCACACACTCATCTTGAACCTCTTTATTAATACTCGGAAACGCTCGAGATGCTTGTTTATATGTTTCTTACCAATTTACTTAAATAATATCTTTTCTTCACTTTTCCTCGGTTTATGGATTCATACAGCCATATCTTGCACAAACAGACCTTTGGCCCAACTTGTCCATGCTGGCCAGGTATTCCAAACAAACGTAGACACCTCTGCTTGCATTTGTCCCATATGCCTCTAAACATTTCCCATTCACATCATTGTCCAAATGTAGATGTACTTACATATACCACACTTCCTCTGGCAGCTCATTCCATGCACACACCACCCTCTGCGTGAAAAACCTGCCCATTTGTCCCTTTAAATATTCCCCATTTTAACTTATAACTATGAATTCCCCTACCCTGTAGGAAGTACCTTGGTTATTCACCCTGTCCAGACCTCCGATGATTTTATAAACTTCTATAATGTCATCCCTCAATCTCCTACACTCCATCTGATTCTAACCTCAAGAACAGGGATTTAATAATAAGCACTGCAAATTCGAAACAACATTAAAAATGACAGGTAAACAACACTCAGTCCAAACTTCAGTCTGTTATTTATTTTCTCCATGTTGCAATACTCAGACAGCATGAAACTCTTACGAGCGCCAATAAGAAGGCAAACACCTGAATTTCTTTGTCTGAAGGGGGTGATGATCTCTGGAGTGAAAATGTATCACTGGCCAGATCTATATAATACCACATGATCATCATTCTCCTTCCTGGTCTCCCTATGACCTTGTGTGATTGTATCCTCTTTATCTTGCACTCAATACACAGATGCCTTTCCCCCCATTCACATCTTAATTTCAATCCTTTTTGCATCGGCTTCTGGTTCACAACAGCTAAAAGCCCGTTTTCCTTTTGCCACACACTTTTTTTCCCTGCCACCCATCCCCCAACTCTGTTAAGGGATTAAAAAGACCATTTTCCAATCCTTTTCACTTCTGAAGAAGTGTCACATTGGACTTGAAACGCTAACAATGTTTTTCTATGTCTGCAGATGCTGTGAGACCTGCTGAGTTTCTCCAGAAATGAATAGGCACAGCACAAATTTTCAACTAAACAAATAACTGTGGATATTAGAAATAAAATTGCAAAGACTTCTGGAGAATCTGGGAGCTTTATAGAAGACTCACTGGACCTGAAAGATTAACTCTGTTTTCACTCCACAGGATGCTGTCAGACCTGCTAATTTTCTTCAACAATTTCTCTTTTTGAACAAGTTCCAAAGATGTGTGTCAAAACTGCCCAAACGCCCTGAACAACACGTGTTACCACACACTGGGAAGTGAACGATCGCACCATGTGCACACATTCGCTGCCTCTGAAACTGCATACAGCTGGCCTCACTGACACGACAAAGGTCTTAATCAGGGTCAGGGAGAGAAACATAGAGAAACACAGGTGAAGGCATTATAGGAAAGGAAACGATTCAGATGAATATGTTATATTATTTAATTAATGTAACAAATTGGAGACACGGCACGTGGGAGAGACCCTGAGCAGAATGTGAATATGAAAATGGAAGTGATACCACATCAGAAACCAGATTAGGTCACTGAATACAGGGCTGATGGGTGAATGGGTCTCGGTGTGAACTGGTGGGACAGTCAGTAGAATTGACTTGCAGATTTTGCAGCTCAGACTGGGTTATCATCTAATGCTGTAGACCACAGCAGCAGCAGAAGCAGTGTTGTATTCAATCTCAATCTGTAACTTTTGTTTCCCCGGGATAATCCATCAGTCTACCATTAACATCAAGGTGATTTATGGTTCAGTGAAGAGTGTGGGTGAACATGCCAAGGGCAGAACCATGAGTACCTATCCCTGATGACAGCCCATTAAAGCTATGATACTTGACTGGTTACTTTCTAACCAGCAGAACTAACATTTAATCAAGAGAGAGAAGTTATAGCAAAACGAACAGATCAGATCTGCACTCTGCAGTCCTGCCACATTCAGGCATAAATGTCGATGGACCAGGAAACAACTTCGTGGAGGGGAGGACTCCACAAATATCCCCTTCTCAAGTACGCCAGTATAAAAATCAAGTATGCATCATCTGGACCATTCTCAGCCAGAAGCGTTGATTTGATGATCCACCTCACCCTCGCCATGATGCCCACAGAATCTCAGATCAGTCTTCAACCAATTCGACTGCCTGCATGACACATGAAGAAACAGCTGAACACAGTAGATATGACAAAGTCAGTGGGCCCTGACTTCATTCCTGCAATAGGACTGAAGCCTTGTGCCGCACAACAAGCCGTGTCCATGGGGAAGCTGTTTCATTCCAGCTCCAACTCTGATATCTACCTGGTAATGTGAAAAATTACTCAAATCTGTCCAGACCCCAAAGAGGAGAATAAGTACCATCTGACCATTGGCCACGCCCTCAGTGCCATCACGATAGTCAAATTGGTGGAGTTCTATTAGACAGAGCTGTCAAGCAGTAAAGAAATAAACTGCTCAGTGTGGTTTCTGATGGGTCTCCATGTGGCGATGATGCTGTTGTGGAAATATCACTGGATTACTAATCCAAACCAGACTAATGCTCTGGCAGCTGACGGAAGATAAAAACAGTTAATAACACATTGAGATGTAAAATCTGGTGTCACAATAGTGAGCTTGAAGCCAATGTCCATTGTAAACAGCAATTTGCTTCCCCAATGTACTTTCAGGAAGTGAATCTCCGTGCTTTCCTCGTCTGTTCTAAAAGTGACTCCAGACACACAGACATGTGATAAACTCTTCAATGGTCTCTGAAATGGCCAAGCAAGGCACTCAATTAATGTAAAACTGCTCCGAGGTCTTAAAAGATAAAAACAGATAGAACAACCGACAACAAGTTTGGTTTTGGAAAAGAGAACCGGAAACAGTCTTGTCACCAGTCAGATGCTGCTTTCCTAATATTTGAGAGCTTTTGTCAACAGCTACAGAGTTTTTCCACAGACTGCACAGAAACATCGTGAAAGGAGTAGGCTATTAGACACATTGAGCATTTCCCATTCTGGTTCCTAGAGAAAATATCCTCAATGCAGTTTCCCCAGACAGTGTTCATATCCCTTAGTAGGTTTAAACACCGGGAAATATAAAATAAGAACTGCCGTAGTACTTTCAGTCAATTAAGTTTGCTCCCTCATTCAATATACAGACGGTCCTTCCAAATTCAGGCATGAATGTCGATGGACCAGTAAATAACTTAGTGGAGGAGGGGACTCCACAAACATCCCCATCCCAAGTAACGGAATAGCCCTGTACTCGATTTGACTGCAACGCAAGTCGTGAATTGTGCCTTTTTTTTTTCATAACGCAATCTCCTGTTCACTGTGACGTGATTCAGCACCTGCTGAACAGCAAAACCCAGCCTCTCGATCCTCTGTCTCCAAAATGCACCCTCAGTATGTTCAGCTATAACAGGAATGTAATCAGATCTGCAAGCCTTGAACCTTAACCTGAAACTTTGAACTGTAGTCTAAATTTAGAAGGAACTTTATTTCAAACAGGGGAAGAATCTTGGGGACAACTGGAATCCCGTGTCTGAATCACGTGGTTGGTCAGCCCCGCACACTTTCTGGTAAAGACCGTGGCGAAAGGTAGTCAGTGACGGTCGTGTGACAGTGTTCCTTTTACTGTACTATTTCATTACAGCATGTGATTTAGAGATTTAATTAGACTGTTTTCATGTGCGTGTTAGACTAACTTTAATTTTTGATATTGATATTTCATGGGGTTCGTCCCATACGCTCCACTATCACCTGATAAAGGAGCATCACTCCGAAAGCTAATGTGCTTCCAAGTAAACCTGTTGGACTATAACCTGGTGTTGTGTGATTTTTAACCTCGGAATCTAATCCTTCTGAATCACATCCCCCTCATCCTTCTCTACTCCAAAGTAAACAACCCGAGCTAATCAACTCCATCTGAGGCAACATCCTGGTGAACCTCCTCTTTACCCCTCCGGAGCAATCACAAACTTCATGCAATGTGATTCCCAGAACTGTACACAGTCTACCACCTTGGTCTAACCAAAATTCTGCATTGCTCTTTTAATCTGTGCCTCGATGAACAAAGGCCATGTTTATGATCCCCTATGCTTTCTAAACTAGTGCACCAATCTGTTCCGTCACATTCAAGGATGTGTGGAGAAGCAACCTCTGAGCTTCCTAGTCTGCTGCCATTCATTGAGTTGTCCCCTGTCTGGCTCCTTCTACAAAAGTGCATCACCTCATATTTATCAGGGTTACATTCCATCTGCCATTGATCCACCCATCTAACCATTCCATCTGTATCTTGCTGTAACCAACCCGCCAATCTTTGTGTCAAGCGCAAATTGATTTATCACTCTCTTCCCACCCTCTCTTCCGTATCCACAATGGCATCATGTATGATGACCACAAATAATAAGGTTAAAGATCACCCAACAAATGATACTCCAATAGGTCTATTCGGAGGCACTAGGTTTCGAAGCGCTGATTCTTCATCAGGTGGTTGTGCGCTTTGAAATCTCGTGCCTCCGAATAAATGTGTTGGACCATAATCCAGTGTTCTGTGATTTTTAACTTTGTCTACCCTAGTCCAACATCAGCACCTCCGTATCATAAATAATAAGGGACACATCACTGATTTCTGTAGTTCACCATTGGATACTGGCCTCCAGTCACACAGGCAGCTTTCTACCACCACTCTCTGTCTCCTAACACTAAGTTGATTTGGATGCAACTTGGAAGTCACTAATAGGTCTTACCTGTTGCCTGATTATTCTGTGGCAATTGACATACGGATAGAATATCTGGGGATTCTCTTTAACCTTGCCCTGCCATGAGGTTTCCATGTCCCTCTGTTAGTCAGTCCCGTCCGCGTGCAGATTTTCCTCCTTATTGCAGTTTTAAATGACCTGTGCCTTATCCTGCCATTATTTGCATTAAATGTGGAGTAGACAGCCAGAGAAACATTTTGATTATTTCCAATTTGTCACACATTTATTGAATTTTCTAAATTTCACTGTGATCATCTTTCATTGTTTGGAATTGTAGAGAACACAAGCCGCGTTTCCTCATCAGGCAATCTTGCCATCTGAGGGACGAATCTGGAGAATGTCCATTGCACTTTCTCTGTGGCCAATATATTCTTTCTCAGATTGGGTCACCAAAACTGTACACAATCTTCCAGGTAGAATCTCACCAAAATGCTGTGCAACTGCTTCAACATGTCCTTCCATCTATACTTCGGCAAAACAAACTTTATGTTTCCACTTACATATATTCCTCTAAATATCTTTTAAAAAATTGTGAAGTTTATCATTATGATTTCCCTTTCAGAAGTAAATACTGACTCTCTCCAATGTTGCTGTTAATTTCTAAATACCCAATATCACATCCTATATCGTAGATTCCAATAGTTTCCCTTCAGATCACCACTTAATTGGTCTGCAGCTCTCCACACTATCTCCTCACCCCTTTGTAGATGCTATTCATCTACCATGCTTTAATTATGTTTACTAACTTCCATTTATGTGCAATGGCTTCCGGTCTCTACAAAATAAACAGGAATATAAAACACAGTGCAATTAATACTTCTACTGCTGATTTATTTCTGACAGTTTAATATGAATTACATTTCTTTCGTCATACATCCAGTAAAGTTATTTGTGTGGAACTGAAAAATAAGAAAGGGATGAGAAATTGAATGGAATTGAATTTAATCCCCTAATAGTCAGAGGGAAGTTGAGAAACAAACTTGTACATAGATCTTAGCTATGTGTAAGAATAATAGGGTAGTTACGGTAAGGGATTTCAACTTTCCAAACATAGACTGATATAGTGTCAAGCGTTTAGATGGAGAGGAATTTGTTACGTGTGTACGAGACAATTTTCTGATTCAGTATGTGAATGTACCTACCAGAGAAGGCGCAAAATTTGACTTACTCTTAAGAAATAAAGCAGGACAAGTGACTGAGGTGTAAGTCAGGGAGCACTTTGCGGCCAGCGACCATAATTCTACTAGATTTAAAATAATGATTGAAAAGGATAGACCAGATCTAAAAATTGAAATTCTAAATTGGAGAATGGCGAATTTCGACGTTATTAAGCAAGAACGTTTGAAAGCTGATTGGGGGCAGATATTCGCAGGTAAAGGGATGGCTGGAAAATTGGAACCTTCAGAAATGAGATAACATAATCCAGAGAAAGTATATTCCTGTTAGAGTGAAAGGAAAGTCTGGTAGGTATGGGGAATGCTGGATGACGAAAGAAATTCAGGGTTTGTTACGAAAAAGAAGGAAGTTTATGTAAAGTATAGACAGGGTATATCAAATGAATAATTAGAAAACTATAAGGGAAGCAGGAGTATTCTTAAGAGGGAATTCTGGAGGGAGAAACGGGACATGAGATAGCTTTGGCAAATAGAATTAAGGAGAATCCAAAGAGTTTTTACAAATACATTAAGGACAAAAGGGTAACTAGAGAGAGAATAAAGCCCCTCAAATATCGACAAGGTGGCCTTTGTATGGAGCCACAGAAAATGGATGAGGTACTTAATAAGTATTTTGCATCAGTTTACACCGTGGAAAAGGATATGGAAGATAGAGAGTGTAGGGCAATAGATCGTGACATCTTGCAGAACGTCCATATTACAGAGGAGGAAGTGCTGGATGTCTTGAAACGCATAAGAGTGGATAAATCTCCAGGACCTGATCATGTACCCTAGAACTCAGTGGAAAGCTAAAGAAGTTATTGCTGGGCCTCTTGTTGAGATATTTGTATGATTGATAGTCACAGGTGAGGTGCCAGAAGACTGGAGGTTACCTAACGTAGTGCCACTGTTTCAGAAGCCAGGGAACTATAGACCAGTGAGCCTGATGTCAGTGGTGGACACGTTGTTGGAAGGAATCCTCAGGGACAGGATTTACATATATTTGGTAAGGCAAGGACTGATTAGGAATACTCAACATGACTGTGCGTAGGAAATCACGTTTCAAAAACTTGATTGTTTTCTTTTGAGGAAGTAACAAAGAGCATTGATAAGGGCAGAGCGGTAGATGTGATCGATATCGACTTCAGTAAGGCGCTCGACCAGGCTCCCAATGGGAGATGGATTAGCAAGGTTAGATCTCCCGGAATACAGGGAGAACTTACCATTTGGATACGTAACTGGCTCAAAGGTAGAAGGCAGAGGGTAGTGGTGGAGGGTTATTTTTCAGACTGGAGACTTGTGACCAGTCGAGTGACATAAGGATCGGTGCTGGGTCCTCTACTCTTTGTCATTTACATAAATGATTTGGATGCGACCATTAGAGGACATGATTAAGTTTGCAGATGTCACCAACATTTGAGGTGTAGTGGAAAGCGAAGAAGTTTACAACAGATTACAACAGGATCTTGACCAGGTGGGTCAATGGGCTGAGAAGTGGCAGATGGAGTTTAATTCAGATAAATGCGAGGTGCTGCATTTTGGAAAAGCAAATCTTAGCAGGACTTATTCCACTTAATGGTAAGATCCAAAGGAGTGTTGCTGAACAAAGAGACCTTGGAGTGCAGGTTAATAGCTCCTTGAAAATGGAGTCGCAGGCAGATAGGATAGTGAAAGAGGAGTTTGGTATGCTTTCCTTTATTGGTCAGAGTATTGAGGACAGGAGTTGGGAGGTATGTTGCGACTGTACAGGACATTGGTTAGGCCACTGTTGGAACATCGCGTGTAATTCTGGTCTCCTTTCTATCGGAAAGTTGTTGTGAAACTTGAAAGGTTTCAGGAATGATTTACAAGGATATTGCCAGAGTTGAAGGACTTGAGTTATAGGGAGAGGCTGAACAGGTTGGGGCTGTTTTCCCAGGAGCATCGGAGGCTGAGGGGTGACCTTATAGTGGTTTACAAAATTATGAGGGGCATGTATAGGGTAAATAGGCAAAGTCTTTTCCCTGGGGTTGGGGAGTCCAGAACTAGACGGCCATAGGTTTAGGGTCAAGAGGGGAATGATATAAAAGAGACCTATGGGGCATTTTTCTCTCACAAAGGCTGGTACAGGTATGGAATGAACTGCCAGGTTAAGTGGTGGAGGCTGGTACAATTACAACATTTAAGAGGCATCTGGATGGTTATATGAATAGGAATGGTTTGGAGGGATACGGGCCGGATGCTAGCAGGTGGGACTAGATTGGGTTGGGATATCTGGTCGGCATGGACAGGTTGGACCGAAGGGTCTGTTTCCATGTTGTACATCTCTATGATTCTATGACTTAGCAATGCAGAATCCAGATACCTTAAAGCTGCCTGTAACTGATGCAAATTGACTTTACCTTTAGTTCCACAAGTCCTGTATTATCACTTGCTATTCTTACACATTTTCTGTATCTTCCTCCATGAAAACAGATACAAATTAGCTGGTTTATTTCTTGGCCATTTTTCTCTGTTCTCCACAATAAATTTTCCTCTCCCAAGACAAATTTCCACATTTAACCTTGCTTTTATTTTGTATCCTTTGAAATATAGATCGTAGATTTCTGCAGTATTCGTGTTCATGTTTGTTACCATGTATGTTCTCTTTTTGATTTCCTCGTCAGTTTTATGGGCTTCCTATTCGGGATCGTCAATTTATGAGAATTGTCTGGTTTCCACACTGTCTGGAATTCTTCTGATGTCGCTTCCTATGACTGATATAATCTTTAGTTTTGTTATGTTAACCATCATTAAGTCACTTTCTCACTCATTGTTGTTTTTACCTTAAAGAAATAGACGCATTTTCAGTGTTTCTGTAAATCTCCTGGTATTGACCACATAAATCTAAGAACACTGCAGGAAGTCAGAGAAGAAATTGGGAGGGACCTAGCTGACATTTTTGCATCATTGCTGGCCACAGGTGAGTTCACGGAGGACAGGAAGGTAACATATTCTGTGCCCTTATTCAACAAGAGCTACAAAGAAAAACCTGGGAACTACAGATCAGTCAACCTAAAATCTAGTGGTAAGTAAGTCACTTGAGACGATTCTGAGAGAGAAGATATACATGCATTTGGAAAGACAGGGTTTGATTAGGAGCAGTCAGCATGGCATTGTGCATGGGAGATCATGGCTCATAACGTTGACGAAAGCAGGGTGGTTTAGGCAGTCTATGCGGATTTCAATAAGGCCATCAATAACGTTCCACATGGTATGCTGCTGTAGAAGGTAAGATAATTTAGAATTGAGGGGGAGCTGGCAAATTAGAAACAAAATTGTCTTGATGGTGTGATGCAGATGGTAATAGTGGAAAGATGCTTGTCGAACTGGAGGCCTGTCACTCGTGGAGTGCCTCAGGGATCGGTGATGGGACCATTACTGTTTGCCATATGCATAATGGCCTCGATTAGAATGTATAAGGCATGATTAGCAAGATTGTAGACGACACTAGAAAATGTTGGTGTAGTGGACAGTAAGGAAGTTTTTCACAAATTGAAGCAGGACCTTGATCAGCTGGGCACTTGGGCAGAGAAATGGCAAATGTAGGTTAATATATATAAAATGTAGGTTAATATATATCTTGCATTTCCGAAAGTCAAACCAAGGTCGGAATTTCATGGTGAATGGTTGGGCTCTGGAATTCAGGTGCACAGGTCTCTGCAAGTTGATTCAGAGGTATACAGGGTAGTGAAGAAGACTTTTGGCACAGTAGCCTTCGTTAGTTAAGGCATTGAATATCGAAGTTAGGGAGTTATGTTGCAGTTATACAGGACACTGGTCAGCCCATACTGGTAGCATTATGTTCAGTTTTGTTCACTTTGCTACAGGAAGGATGTTATGAAACTGGAAAGAGTGCCAAAGAAATTTACAAGTTTGTTGCCAAGGTTTCAATGGTCTGAGTGAAAGGAAGAGGTTGGACACGCCAGGTCTTTTTACTTTAAAGTGTATGACACTGAGGGGGAATCTCATATAAATGGATATGATCATGCGAGGCATGAATTAAGTGAATGCACTCTGTCTTTTTTCCGAATGTTGAACAATCACGGACTAGACGGTATCAGTTTAAAGTGAGAGTGGAAAGAATGGAAGGAAACTGGAGGAGCTTTTTTTTACACACAGGATGGTACGCATATGGAATGAGGTGCCAATATAAGTGGTTGAGGTGGACTCATTAACAACATATAAAAGGCACGTGGGCAAATACACGGATAGGAAAGGATTAGAAGGATATGGGGCAATGGCAGAGAAATGGGTTTAGCGTAGATGGGCATTTTCTTTTCGGAATTGACCACCTTGGACCGAAGGGCCCGTGTCTCTGCTGTAGAGCTCTCTGACTCTAACAACCATTGCTTGTCTCCCACTGAATGTTATATTGTACTTTCCCAAACCACTGGAGCGAACTTGCCCCTCTCGTCTCCAGGCTTCCATTATGTTTGACCAGAATGTTCACACATTCTATATTGTATGCAGACACTGTGCAAAATACAACATAGTAATGTCACTATTGTTCAAAAACTGCTTCAGAGCAAAGCTAATCATTAGTCTTCCTGACCACACAACACCAAATCCAAACAAACATGGTCTCCAGTTTGGTTCACAACATACTCTTCAACCTACCTGATATGCATACGAATTTTTTTTCACAACAGTAGAAGCCATTCAGTTAACGCAGTTTAGCTGTAACTTGAGACCATCCATTATTACTGCAGCATCCACAAATATTTGTTATTTATTCACAGAACGACGGTGCTTTTGGATAATCAACATTTGTTGCCCATGTCAGAGGACAGTTACGATTCAACAACATTGCTGTGGTTCTGGAGTCACACGCAGGCCAGACCTACTAAGGATAGCAATCTCCTTGCCAAACGTGTAGTAGTGAACCAGATGAGTTTTTCCAACAATCGACAATGCATTCACGGTTATCATAGACCCTTGATTCCAGACACTTACTGAATTCAACTTGCACCGTTTGCCATGGCAGGTTTCGAACCCAGGACCCCAAAGCATTCCCTGAGTCTCTGGTTTAAGAGTGCAGCGATAACAACACTAAGCCATTGCTTCTCCTTGCGCATCTAATTTCCAGAGCATATGATGCAAACTATTTGCACAACAGTTTTGGTTTAGATACATAACACACCAACGTTTGCCCCTCTTTGCTATTTGTAAGATCGACCCAAACGGACTCTGTGGAATCTGAGGAACAGGGTTTGTGGCGTTACTAGTGATGCACTTGGAATAGACGTTCAGGGAGGTTCTCCTTGACGCTGAGATGATCTGAAGAAATGTTCAGCAATACAGGACAAACATTAATATCCTCCCCACTCTGCCAGGATAAGAGTCACCGTATTCTCTCTGCTCCCTCACACTCACTGTATATCTGTTATAGCACCTACCCCAGAACAAGGCTCACGCGCTATCTCCAAATATGGCTCAAGTACTACTACTCTCACTATTGAATTCAGCACCTTCCCTTCCACATGTTTTCTGTCACCGACACAATACTTCCCCTCCCCAACACTAACAATGCTGCATGGATACAACACTGTGGGCAGACTCCCTGAGGACACCTCACCACTTCACTCCCGCAACTACACCAGCACTAACAGCAGTGTCATCCACTCCCACCCTCACTCCCTCCCACCCTTTCCCTCCCATCCTTTCTCCTGGAATAGGATAGAAAGGGCCAAGCTGGGAGGTGGAGTGCCCGCAATTCGTTCTCTCCCCCCCTCCCCTCACCATGTAAAAGGATCCTGCCCAAGCCAGAGAGGACTGGGACATGTGGAGATTCAGAGCCATTCATATTCCACCAACCGAATAAGAAGCAACGTCCCGGGAAGGGCAATTCTCAATTTAAACTCACTGTCAGTTCTAGCCCCGGCTCTTTATCTCTCAAAAGATCCCAGAGATGCAGGCATAGAAATGCACATAGGCATTGGTAAACTCCCCAATATACTATCACACACAATACGTACACGCAAATAGGCACGCACACACGTAGAGGCACACAGAGGCATATATAGTCACACACAAATAGCTGCGAACACAAGTAGAAATACACAGGCTGATACACAGACAGTCAGACATAGACACACAAATACTCAGACAACAAGCACAAGGACACATGCAAACATATGCATACACAGAGACACAGACACTGTTGTCATTAACGCACAATTCGATTTTTTTTATTTATAAGGGGATCAAGGATTGTAGGGAGAAGGGTGGAGAATTTGGTTGAAGAACATATAAGAAATTATTGAACGGCATATCATTCTTGATGGGCCGAATGGCCTAATTCTGTTCCTTTTTTTAATGCTCGTGTGGTGTTTTGCTAACAGGTATTCTCTTCCTTCGACAGCAACAGATGCTGGGTTTGACACATATTTGATTAGAAAGAGTCAGCGGTAATGTGGGACAACTTTGGAGAGCTGTATGGTTTATGTCTATATCTAATTATTATGTTCTTATGTCTGAAAGAAGCTGGCGATTTGATGTTAGGTTAATACAGTTTTAAAATAACGGGTCCTGCAATGAAATAAGGATGTCCCTATAATTTTAGTGTTGTGCTATCTGTGAGCCCTCATCCTCAGGGAGCAATGAAGACTCAGTTATTGAAGATATTCAAGGCTAAGCTGGACTGATCTTTGCTGGACAGAAGAGTCAATGTTTGTTGGGAACAGACAGGAGACGGATGGTCAGGCACACTCGGATCAACCATGAGCATTCTGAATGGTACCGCTGAATGTACGACTGCTGCACCTATCCAATGTGTTTTGCCATCAATCCACCCTCGAGGCTGTTACAGAGATATGCTGCTGTCCCTACCCCATGTATTGTTCCCTCAATCCACCTTCGAGACTGTTACAGAGATATTCTGCTGTCCATACCACATGTGTTGCTCCCTCAATCCACATTCGACGCTGTTACAGAGATATACTGCTGTCTCTACCCCATATATTATTCCCTCAATCCTAACTCGATGTTATTACAGAGATATTCTGTTACCCCTATCCCATGTGTTGGTCTCTCAATCCATCCTAGAGGCTTTTACAGAGTAGGAGACCACACCATTCAGCCACACAGGATCATTACAATGAGATGTGAAGAGATCATTCTACTCCTCCAAAGAGTTAAGAGGAATGGCGAATGAAGTAATTCAGTTCGTTGAGTTCATTACAGCGACCAACAGGAGGCCATTCAACCCGCCTGAGCTGTTATACAGGAAGAGGGAACTGTCACTAAAAAGAAATACGGATAAATGTTTATTTTCAGGTTGCAAATCTGTAACTAGATTAGTGCCTCAGAGATCACTGTGCGGGCATCACTGATCAATAATCAGTATCAAAGATCTGGAAGAAGGGGACTGATTGACTTGAAGTTCATTTAGCTCGTAAACCAAGATAGCAATTCAAAATATCATCAAATGGAAGTAGTGAGTGTGCAATGTGATATGGACAGGGAAGGTAAGTGAGCAAACCTTCAGCATAACGCGAGATGTCGATTTTGGTAGGAAGAATAAACTGCAGGAAACAATTTAATTGAAGAGAGATTGCAGAGCTCTGTGATGCAGATGGTATTTGTGTGCTTGGTACCTGATTCATGTAATGTTAGTCTGCTGATGCAGCAAGTAGTTTGCAAAATAAATGGAATGATCCTGTTTCTGGCTAAAGATATCGGGTTTAATCATGAATGGCTACTGCATCAGTACAGGACATTCTTGAGGCCAGATCTGATACATTGTGTGCAATTTTGATCCCCAAACGAAAAAAAAGAAACACTGTCTTGACAAGATTTTCAAAGACGTTTCCCTTCACTCATTCTTGGAATTAAGCCCTTTTGTTCTCGATTATTATCACTCTCAACCTCAGACGAGAAACCTAATTGAACCATACATAATTTTCAGAAAGTTTTATCAGCTGGATACTTGTTTTCTCTTGTCTGGGAGACTAAAGCTCGAGAATACTTTTTGAGGACAATGTGTATTGATATTAACACATATTAAGAAGACATGAACAATTTTTAAAAAAAAATACGCAGATGCATATAAACATGTCATCAAATTACAAAGTAGGGACAATTTTTGCTCATAAAAGGCACTGTGCACAACAACAGCAGTGATGCACCTGCATTATCAGACATTCCAGAGAATATTCAAGGAGATTGCACATGGCCCAGTTTGATGTTCATTTGACATTATTGGATAGTTCAAATTAACGAGGGAGAAAAATGTCCCCTGCCTGAGAAACAGCAGCCGATTGATCCCTTTCTCTTACTTTGTTTCTCCTGACGACAAAATATGAGACAATAAAATTCCTGACTAATTTTTGCCACTCGAGAAAGATTCCCGACGATATTTTATTGGAATCTCTCCACTGCCTGAAGCAAAGGGAATTCAGCCTCACCCAACTGCCCCACGATGTAATTCCCAATAAAAGCAGCTTGTGTAAGTAGAATAATTTCAAAGGCGGAAAAACAACATTTGGGACGCGCTATCATTTTACCATCGGTTATGAGTTCAACTTTTTGTGTCTCACATGTTTCTGGAAAATGACTCAGTCTGAGACGTATATTATTGGCCACATCTCAAAACTGGTTAGATTTAAAATTAGTTTTAACCAGTGGACGAGTAGGGCTGGAAAAAGTATCGATGATCCTCCAACATTGGTCGGAATACGAACAAGGGATTCTCAAAGTGCTGTTCAAGTGGGAATTCCCTTCCCCTGAAGTCATTGGTGCCTGTGTGTTTACATTTATTTAAAGTTGTGTTTGTTCAACATTTGACAGGGAAGTGAATGTGGGAAAATAGTGTACAGATAGAAAAGTGGTGCCGAGTCTACAATGAGACCACCTAAGACCTTTGTGCCTGGTGAGACAGTAACAAAGTATCTCATGACCAGCTCCTGCTCCTCAGTCGTATATTCCTATGCTAAATTCAGCTTTTCAAACCGGCTAAAATGAGCAGGTGTCGGCCGCTTGCTCCAAGTTCTTGTTCCACAGTAACGCAGGATATCATTCAGTACTTCAAACTGTCAAACATGGTTTGGTGTGGGTTAGAAAATGTTATTTGGAAAGCCAAACTGGGTTCGAAATACGCCTCCTGTCTCTTTACAGAGTGCTTCATTTGTTGTCATGGTCTAGACCCAGATTCATTGTGAATACAGTCCCCATACCTAACCCAGAGATGACGCACAAAATACTTTTCTCTCGATGACTGCGACATTCAATAATCGAATGAATGTCCAGGAAAATTACAGCCACTGACTTTCCAATTGCAGAATACGAGAACATAAGAAAAGAAGTAGGTAATACGGACAATCCGGCCATTATATGTGATCATGACCGATTTACTGTTGGCCTTAACTTCTCTTTAATGCCCTATTAATCACATCCCTTAGCTCTCTCACGGGACAAATATACATCGACCTCCTCTTTAAATACTGTCAGTGATCTAGCTCCTCTAGCTCTCTACCCCATATAAATCCTGACGTACATTACCTTCTGTGAGAAGAAATCACTCCATACACCTACACTGTCACCTATTGATATGAACAAGTGCTGAACACAGGGGCTCAGGAAAGAGTGAATGGCCCTGATATCAAGGCAATATTTGACTGAGGATCTCATCGGGATCCCTTACTTATTTCAGCTGAATGGCAATCAGGTGTACGCTCACCGCTGGTCTAGGTCTTTCAGAGAACAAAGAAAGATGTTTGTGGTCGGTGGCCGACAATCCTCTCCGTCCTGAGACATCTCTGCAGGAGATCCTGTGAGCAGCTACCTCGACACAAATACCTTCAGCTGCGTCATCAATGTCTACGCTTCCCCCCCACCGCCCCGGCCCCACCCGCCATAAGATCAGAAGTGCAGCTGGTCAATGAAGATCACACAATGTTCAGAACATTTTCTCCCCCTTCAGCACGTGAACCAGTGTCTGTGTCCATGTGCAGCATTCAGATTTGTGCTGTTAAAGTGCCGAAAACATTCATGTAACAGCACAGTCAGACACTGCACATTTCCACAGTTACATGAGGAGCTCATTCAGCATCTCCAACAAGTTACACACGGATATGTGGAAGCCATTAAGTCCATTGAAACAACTGAACAAGAAGAGGGACAGCCCATTCAATCCTCCTGACTGTTATACAGCAAGCAAAGGGGTCTGGTCAGCACATCGAGTTGTAAAACTGGAACAGGCTTTGCCAAATCAGCCTATTCAACTTAATCCATGGGACCAGAAGGCCATTTTGCTCCTCAAGACGCATATACAGGAACAGGAGCGTGTCCGTGATGCTCCAACATGACAAACCAATGAAACAGAGACTGCACTGATATAGGTCTCCATGATGCTATTCATGGCTCCATTGTTTGTGGAATGTGTGCTACTTTGACATGGTTTTCTGGCAGTGAGGAGGGAAGCCTAATGTTTTGTGCCAAGTCTGAAGGTGTCATTTTCCATCTCCGAGAAGACAGACCCATATTCACTGAGGACGTCAGAAGGTGGTGGCAATAGTTAACTCTTTTATAATGAAGGTATTGTGGCTGCTGTCGGGATTGTGGATAACAAGACGTTCAGTGCAGGATCACACACAAAACGAACTGTATTAATGTGGGGAGAGTTTATTCAAAAGCCTGGACCTCTCTCTCTCTCAATGGAAATGGGGAGTGAGGGTGGGTGAAGGAACGTTCTCAGAGGCACTTAAGCTATCGAGAATCATGTAGCCCGAGTCAAAAAGAACAAGCCGTTGAAGTTATCACCGTATCAGTGTCTGTTTAGAACATAATGAGTGATTGTGCGTCCCACTCTAGGTGCAACGAAATCACCTCTAATTCTCTCAGCGCAACAGATTAATCTTCACTCTCTCATCATTGTACCTTAATCCCAGGGTTGAGTCCGGTGAAACCCCATTGCACTCTTTCTGTGGCAAGGAGATTACTCCTTATAAAGGAGAGAAAGCCGTCCTCAATACCTCAAATAATGCCTCAATAACAGTCTCAGGGTTGATCGTAATAATTCTTTTCCCCCACTTAGCTGTGTCCGTTTCCTTCTTATGGTGGAAAAAGCCATTCCTTCTCTATGCACTACCATTGACGTGGAGTTTAGATGTTACTTACATCTGTATGGAAACATCAATAAAGCCAGCACCAGAGATACCTATGGAGATGAGCATCTCGATCGGGGAGAATTTCAATGAGTTTGAATACACCTAAAATAGGGGATGATAACGTACCTGAATGGAAATGAGCTGTTGGAATATGGGAAACGGATAGAGGAAGGGAGCTATCTTTACTTCTGTGCTTCTCTCACTGGAAGTATGCAGCCCTGGTGAGGCCAGCATGTTATACCGATCTTGAACTGAGTGGCTAGTTCAGCTGTTACACAGGACAGTAAAGAGTAAAACACATTGTGTGGGTTTGCAGTATTACGACACGGGATAAAGTTTTCAGCTTGATTTAAAACCAGCAACTGAGAAAAGATTTACGTCGTGCAGTAACCTTAGAAATTCTAGAGTCCAAGAACTATTTAAAGTAAAAATTAAAAACTTCATGTCATAAAGAATTATTAACGAACAATTATGTACAACCTATTCCTCTAACCTACCTTTGAACATCCCCCTCCACAATACTACTCTGAAAAGTCTCCTAATTAAGATTTACAAATCAAAACTTCTTATCTCAAAACCAGGAAGCTTTCAGCTCTTCTCCACATTCCTGTCTTTTTTTCCTCTCGTGGATTCTGCTTCAACAGCTACTGATCGATAAAGGTACCATTAAGAGAGCTATTTTTCACGCAATCTTTACATTCTGGTAGCTTGTCAGTTCTCCTCTTAACTGTTCAATTTTCCACGGTATTTTACTCTAAAGCATTGGACTGTGTCATTGGCTTTTAAGATTGTCAGTATACTATACTCAAACTTAATTAGGGGTGGGTATTTTGCGGTATAATGTAAACGGTTTGGCTGAATTTGTTTTTTGTCTCCAGGCATCAGCTAATCAATTTGTTTGACCAAATGTTACATTTTATCTTTTTTTCGAACACTTGATGCTGTCAGGTAGTTATTGCTGACTTTTAATTCTCTTAAAGGCACAGTACACCCACTTGCTCATCACAGAAGTCACACAGAAACCTGACTGTGGAAGGATGTCACATTGACTTCCCTAAAGGAGTTGCAGCAAGCTGATGGGCTATTTATAATAAATCAAATGGTTGCTTTTAAATTCCAGCAACTGATTTCATGAGATATCAACAGAGTAATAATCTCTGGCTTTAGATTATTGAATTGGGCACCATTAATTGTCTTCCCGTATGTGCAGAGAACAAGTAAAACATTCTCAAAAACATTTATTTTGTAATGGACATGTGGTTAGAAGGGACTTCAAACTGTTTGAACAAGGGCACAAATCATAGTTTATTCAGAAGTTACTCTGAGACTGAGGACGAGACTGGGACATCATGGTGGGGTATTGGACAGGATTGGTAAGTAGAGATGTAAATCTGTGAAGGGCAGAAAGGATTATGGAGTTTGAGATCAGTGTGGTTCCTTCTCACATATTAGTGAGCAATTTATAAATTGAATGTTGATAGTTGTAATGTAGGAGGAAAGGAATTTTTGTTTGGAACTGATAACAATGACTTGCACTTTTCCAAAATTTACGTATCATAAGCAGAAATTCAGTTCAATCTGGTTTAGTAGACACATAGAATGACTTACTGGGAACACCAACTATAGCGAGGACGGGATAGTAACCACCTTGAATAATCCAAAGGATACATCTTATCCGCGATGTTAATGATATCTCAGGCCTAGAAAGCCAGTAGAGACCGGAAGATAAACTCCTGTCCATTGTTGGAACATGCCAGTCTAATGTTCTCAAGTTTTGATCCATTATTGGAACATTCCAGTCTGTTGTTCTCAGATTCTGATCCACTGTTGGAACATTCCAATCCATGGTCCGCAGATTTTGAACCATTATTGTAACTTTCCAGTCTAATGCTCTCAGATTCTGATCTTTGCTCCTTCTCTCTCTGCAGCACCTGATCCCTGTTTGTGCTATTGGTGATGCTCCCACTCATACAATGGGGATAACACATTGAACAGAGCTCATTTATCATTGAACAGTGGAAACTCTCCACTAGGTTAATTTGTATCCACGGAGATTGACATTACTCACAGTCACAGAACAAACAGCTCCAGTTAACCCCTTTCAATTTAATACTCACTTTATTAAAATTCAAAAGAACGATTAAAATTTACACATTAGGCATGGGATATGTGGGGGTCACTGAGGGAAAGAATATCGAAGATGGTAGATTGATGGTGTAATCATTCAATCTGCCTTCGATATTGGAGTAACATCAAAGGATTATCAGAATATAAACAGTTTTTCAATGTATAAATGGAAACATACTGTCTGTAACTAATGATCAGTGATTATAATGTCAGTAAAATATGGAGAGAACTTTTCTAGTCCATAATCTGACAGGAAAATGTGTGTAAGACAACATGAGTTATAACAGACAAATGGCATGGATATGTTAACAGAGAATATTACGTGACACACAATTCAGATGGTTATTCGAGTATCAGAGTGGGCAGGTGAGGATCATGATGTTAATGATATCGATGTCAATCAACTGTCATTAAGTACCATTCATTGGACTTCAATTGCAGAGTTATTATGATGTAAGGGAGTAGATAGAAAACACAAATAATTGAGGACAAGGCTGCTAAGACTGGAGGGAGGGAACATGATATTTCCTAGTCATTAGTATTGGAATGTTATAACTCATATGAAGATCAAATTCCAGGATACAACTCCAAAGAGGAATGAGGAGAGCCAATATTCACGAAACAACCAGAAGACATTGGAGCAGAGATTTGGCCATTCAGCCCATTGAGCATGCTCTGCCATTCAATGATGGTTGTTAAGCTTCTAAACCCCATTCTCCCACTTTTTACCTGTAATCGTGGATCCCCTTTACAATCAAGAAACCTTTTGTCTCACTCTTAAATATACTCAATGACCTGGCTTGGACAGCCTTCCGTGGCAGTGAATTCGATAGATTCACCACTCTCTGGCTGAAAAGGCTTCTCCTTATCTCTGTTCTAAAGGTCTCCTCTTTACTCTGTCCCCTCGTGTCCTCGTCTCGCCTACCATTGGAAATATCTTCCCAAAATCCACTCTGTCAAGGTCATTCAGCATTCTGTAAGTTCCAATTACATCTCATAACATCCTTCTGATCTCATCAAATATAGATCACGAGCCCTCAAATATTCTTCATATGTTAAGCTTCGCATTTCCGGGACCATTCTAGTGGATCTCCTCTGCAATCGCTCCAGGGCCAGTACATCCTTCCTGAGATATGTGATCCAAAACTGGGCACAATAATCCAAATGTGGCCTGACCTAAGCCTTATAGAGCCTCAGAAGTACATCCCTGCTTTTATATTCAAGCCCTTTTGAAATAAATGTCATCACTGTATTTGCCTTCCTAACTACTGACAACCTGCAGGTTTACCTTTCAAGACTCCTGAACTAGAACTCCCTAGTCATTTTGCACTTCAGACTTCTGAATTTGCTCGCTATTCAGAAAACAGTCCATGCCTATATTCTTACAGGCAAAGTGCATGACCTTACACTTTCCCACGTGACACTCCATCTGCCACATCTTTGCTCAATCCACTAACCTGTGCAAATCATTCAGTAGGAGAAATTGAGGACCGCAGATACTGGCGATCAGAGTCAAAACGTGTGGTGCTAGAAAAGCACAGCCAGTCAGGCGGCATCCGAGGAGCAGGAGAGTCGATGTGTCAGTCATAAAGCCTTCTTCAGGAATGAGGATTGGGGATGGAAGAGAGCAGAGAGATAAATGGGAGGGGCTGGGGATGGGAGGAAGAGAGGTTGGAAGGCGATAGCTAGACGAAGATGGGTGTGATAGTGATAGGTCAGAGTGCAAGGTGGAGTGGGTAGATGGGAAGGAAGATGGACAGGTAGGATAGTTACAGAGCGTGATGCTGAGTTGGAGGGTTAGATCTGGGAAAAGGTGGAGGGAGAGGAGATGATGAATCTGGTGAAATTGCCCTTGATACCATGTGTTTGGAGGGTCCCAAGCCAGAAGATGATGCGTTCTTCACCAGACGTCTGGCAGCTAGAATTTTGGCAGTGGAGTAGTCCAAAAACTTGCATGTCCTTGGCAGAGTGAGGGTTGAGGGGGCATTGAAATACTCAAACACAGAGCAGTGAGGTTGTTGGATGGGTCTGTCCAAGAGTGTTCCCTGAACCGTTCTGCGAGTTGACGTCCTGTCTCCCCAAACTGGGGGAGAGCAGGAGCAGTGTAGAGAGTAGATGAGTTTTTAGATGCACACGATGTTCTCTGACGGATGTGGAAGGATCCTTTGGGGCCTTGGATTGAGGTGAGGAGGGAGGTGTTCACATAGGTTTCATACCTCCTGCAGTGGCAAGAGAAGGTGCCAGGAGTGGAAGGTAGCTTGGTGGGGAAGGGAGGGGGCGTGGACGTAATGAAGGTGTTGTGAAGGGAATGGTCTCTGCTGAATTCAGATAGGGGTGTGGAGGGAGTATAGCAATGGTGGTTGAGTCTGACTGTTAGTGGCGGAAATGGCGGAGGATGATGCATCGTATCCTAAGGTTGGTGGGATGGGAGTCGAGGACCAGAGGGGTACTATCCTATTTGTATTTGGAAGGGTGACGGTCAATGGCGGAGTTGTGGGAAATTGTTGAGATGTGCTGGAGCACCCTCCTGCAGCCGAACCACCTCTTCAATGCGACCTATCCCTCTATCTATCTTCGCACTGTTTGAACACTTAGCCAGAATACCTTCGTGCAGATCATTCATGCACACAGTGAAAAGATGTGCTCCCAACACTGAGTCTTGTGGAACACAACTTGTCCCTGGCTGCCATCTTCGAAGGACGCTTTTATCCCCACTCTCTGCTTTCTGTCAGACAGCTAAGCTTCTGTCCATGCTAGCATCTTGCCTCATTCTCAATAGCCTCCTGCGTGGCTCCTTGTGAAAGGATTCTTGAGGTGCGGGTGGATAACATCTGTTGTTTCTCCTTGGTCTAATCTGCTTGTTACTCACTCAAAATATGCTAGCAGGTTGGTCAGGCCTGAACTCCCCTTGATGAAAGCATGCTGATTCTGTCTTATTTTACCAAAGACCTCAACTAAATCCCATCTAAATTCAGAACTAAACGAAATTCAGAAATCCTATCAGTCACGATGGATTGTAGGATGTTACCCACAAAAAAAGTTTAGGCTAATCACTCTGTAATTTTCCATCTTCTGCCGAAATCCCTTATTAAACGTGATGGCATGTTAACAATTTTCCAACCTCTTGGCCCTTTCCTGATTTTAGTCACTCGTGAAAGATTACCAGTTACACTTGCACTATCTCTTCAGCTATCTCCCATACAAGGCTGGGGTTTAGTCTATCTGGTCCAAGTAATTTACCCACATTCATGCCATTCCGGTTTCTAACCCGTTCTTCTGGATAGTGGCCACCATACTCAGCTCTGCCCTCTCACTCTCTTCAATTTTTGGGAAATTACTCTTGTCTTCCACCGTGAAGACTGATGCAAAGTTCCTCAGATATTTCTTTGTTTCCCATTACTGTCTCTCCAGCTTCATTTTCCAGTGGATCATAGTCACGTTTACCTCTCCTTTGCACATCATATACCTTAAGATTCTTTTACAGTTTCCTCTTTATTATTGGTTAGCTTACCCCTACATATAATCTTCTCCCTCCTTATTTATTTTTTCTTGCCCTCTGTTCTTTGTAAATTTCCCAATTCTCTAGTTTCTCCTTGCCCTTCACCACATTATATGCTTCCTCTTTTGCTTGTATGCAATCCCTGACTTCCCTTGTCAGCACCAGTTGCCTCATCATCCCTGTACCAATCCTCTATTCCTCAGCATGTATCTCTGCAGTGTCTCCTAATTTAATCTTGGTATGTCCTGCCATTGCTGTTCACCTGACCTTCCTGCTCGACCCCTCTCCCGGCCAATTGTACCCAGCTTCTACCTTATGCCTCTGTAGTTGCCTTTATTCAGCTGAAATACTGTTACCTCTGATTCTGCCTTCTATCTCTCGAATTGCAGAATAAATTCAAACATGTCCTGATCACTGCCTCCGAAGGTTTCCTTCACCTTATGCTCGTTTATCTCGCCTGCCTCATTAAATCCAATATCATCTGTTCCCGAGTGGGCTCCACAACAAGCCGCTCCAAAAAAGCCAACTCGTAGACATTCCTGAAATTCCTTTACTTGTGAAACACTACCTGATTTTTCCAGTCCCCCTGCATATTAAAATTTCCCATGATCACTGTACTTTGCCTTTCCTACACATCTTTTCTATCTCCTGGTGTATCTTATGCCCCGCTCCTGACTACTCTTTGATGGATTGTACAAAACTCCAACTGTGGTTGTCTTAGATTTGTGGTTCCTCAATTCTACCCACGCAGATTCTACACATCTAACCATGCTTCCTTTCTTATTATTGATTTAGCTTGATTTCTTACTAATAATACAAATCCACTCCCTCTGCCCACCTGTCTATATTTTCGATAGGATACATGTCTTGGAATATCCTGATCCCCTTGCAATCACATCTCCTTGATGCGCATCATAACTGCCAGTTTCAATCTGCGCCACAAGCTCATTTATATCTTATTCCTTATACGTTTGCATTCAGATATAACACCTTCAGTCCTGTATTAACCGTCCCTCCTCTCAGTGCCATTCGTTTATCCAGTGTGCTTGAATTTTGGTATGTTAAAAATTTCCAGATGCTCTATCCTATTTGTGTCTGTGCTGGAGATTTTAATAAACTCTCCTGAGTTCTGAACTTTAACCTACTCTTTTAATTCTGCTTTTCTAATTAAACCCTATAATTGAACTACCATCTCATACACACACACACACTCCTAATCAGCTTAAAGTTCTGTCTACACTAGGATTCAATCGGACTCTGGCCCCAGCACGGTTCAAATGAAAACTGTCCCATCGGAACAGGTCCTTTCTTCCTCAGTAATATAATGTGTTTATTCGACACAAAATACAGGGACAAAAAAAGCTTTTCTGTAAATAGCAAAATATGAAAACTACAAACACACGAGGTTGTTAAAATACACTCACGATATTGAGCTATATGAATTGAAATGTGAATTACAAAACCATGGAAGTGGTGTGCAAACTTTATCAATCATTATCTGACCCACAGCTGAGACCCTGATTTCCCCTCTGTCTGTAATCCCTTCACTGAGATTCTCTAGCCCTGTCTCTCACACAATATCTAAAGGGGCGACAAGTTTATGTTTGCCCAGAATATTTAAATTAATCCACCTTCTCCCTGGAAGCAATCTATTCTTCTTTTAGATTGTTTTTAACTGTCAGCAACCCGGCTCTGTGATGTCATTGGCGATAAATGATCTGGGATGACAGCCAGTATCAGCATGGTGCTCACAGGGTATGGCAACAGACAAAGGGCTTACAGTTTCTGGGAGTTTCTAAGTAAAGCTTATGTGTATTTCTCCTCATGCTGTCTCCTGATAACTTTACACTCATCTGACACCCCTTGCTCTCACTCATCCTGTCGCGCCATTTTCTCTCCATTCTGTTGATCTCACTTCACTTTCTTTCTCTCTGTTTATCTCTCTCTCTCCCTCTCCGTCTATCTCCGATCATTTTTTCTATTTTTAAGCTGCAAAGATGGAGACCTCGTGGACGCACGGTGGGCTGAATGGCCTCCTCCTGTGTTGGACTACTTCTGAAGTTCTCTGACCCACATCACAGCCTTTAGGTGCCTGGAGAGACAAGCTGGTCCAGTGGAGGACACAGTGTACAATCACCTATTACCTCTTCCTGTTCTCTGACATGCAGTGGCCTCGAAATATCTGTTTAAACAAACAGACTCCTCAAATTAAAATCAGCACACTTCAGGCTGCCAGGTCCATTGTGTTCAGTACCCTCTTCCTGTTTGTTGGTGGTCTTATCTGTACTGATATTAATCTCCAACTCTTCCTCAGTCACTGTACCTGTTGACATACTGCTGTGGTTCCCCACACCTCTCCCCTCGCCCTCTCTCCCCCACCAATGCTACACATTAGTTTAAACCCCCCTGAGGGATAATAGCAAAACTGCCTGCCAGGAGATTGCTGCTAGTTCAGGTCTGTCCCGTCCGTCCTGTGTAAAACCCAATGATCCACATATCAGAGATGGCTGTCCGTTCAGGTACATCCCGTCCTTCTTGTGTATATCCTACTGACCCGGGAATCCCAATGATCCACAATGTCAGAGATTGTTGCCAGTTCACGTCCATCGCATCCTTCTTACGTACATCCTACCCACCCTGGAATCCCAATGATCCACATATCGGAGATTGCTGCCAGTTCAGGTACATCCCGTCCTTCTTATGTATATCCTACCGACCTGGGAATCCCAATGATACACATATTGGAGATTGTGCCAGTTCACGTCAATCCCATCCTTCTTATATTCGTCCTCCTGACCCGGGAATCTCAATGATCCGCATGTCAGAGATTGCTCCCAGTTCACGTCCATCCCATCTTTCTTATATTTATCCTCCTGACCCAGGAATCTCAATGATCCGCATGAAAGAGACTGCTGCCAGTTCACGTCCATCCTGACCTTCTTGTACATATCCTCCCGACCCAGGAATCCCAATAATCCACATATCAGGGATTGCTGCCACTTTAGGTCCATCCTGTCCTTCTTATATACGTCCTACCGAACCGAGAATCCCAATGATCCACATATCGGAGATTGTTGCCAGTTTATGTGTATGTTTATGTTTCCTTCTTGTGTATATCCTACCAAGTCGGGAATCCCAAAAATCCACTTATCAGAAGTACTGCCACTCAACCAGTTCTTTGGTCGTGTATTTAACTGTGCCACCTTCCTTTTCCTAACCTAATTCGCACGTGAAATATTCTAGTGTCTCCAAATTTCAAATATCCTTTCAGCACAACTCCAGCAAGGCCTTAACTTTAAAGTGGATAGACTTGACAATAAAAACTTCAGTGTGACCTCATCAACCCGGAAAGTGGAGTCCACTGATTCAGTCTAATGACCAGAGGATCTCATATCTATCACTTCCATCAAACCTGTTTGACAAGTTATACATATGGATCATCTATTTGCAGATGGACAAGGATAAACAGAAGACTAGAAAGTGCCAGAGCAGATGGATGTCATGCAGCCTGTTTACTCTGTTTTGCTATTCGATCGGATTTTCCTTGCAATGAGTCTTTATCCAGCATCCCCAGCAGGTCAGAAAGTGCCCAGTGTTGTTGTGTGCACGACCCTGTGAAGGGAGCATCCAGTGCCGGGCGATGGGGGAAGGAAGTCCCGGGGTAGCACAAGGAAAGGCTGCATGTACTGATGATGAACTGAGGGACTGAAAGAGACGGAATGGGTATCAAGGATCACTGAACCCAGACAAGTGGCCGGGCAAGATTCCTAAACACCCAGGGAACCCGAGAACCACGGCTGCTTTTGCAACTGCCTGTCACATTTGCTGCATGTCTCCATCAAACAAAAGCAAGAATACTGTAGATGGTTGAAATCCAAAACAAACACAGAGACCTACTGTGGGTAGAGAAATGAGTTAATGCTCCCAATGGGAAGAATGTTCAAACTCCACACAGACAGGGTCCAGAAATTGGAATTGAACCCGAGTCCCAAGCACTGTGAGGCAGCATTGCTGTGTCACCATGCTGCCCAGTGAAGGATAATTGGGGATAGTATAGTTAGAGGCATAGATACTGTTCTCTGTGATCAGGTTGAGAATTCTGAAGGTTGTGCTTGGCTTTGGGATATGTCATTTAGGCTGCAGACGTACTTGGGTCAGGGTAAAAGATAAAGCTGAATATTCGAGTGGCTGATCCATTTCGGCCTCCTCCAGTGGTCCCCATCATTACAGATAGCAGTCTTCAGCAAATTCGATTAACTGATATCCAGAACCAATTGAAGGTGCTGGATACTGCAAAGGCTATGGGCCCTGATTACATGATAACAGTAGTGCTGAAGACTTGTACTCCAGCAATTCCCACTCCCCTAGCCAAGCTGTTCCAGTACGGTTACAAATGGGCAATGGGAAAAACTGCTCAAGTATGTTCTGTACATAAAACGCAGGACAAAGCCAGCTCATCCAAATACCGCCTCATCAGTCTACTCGCCATCATCAGTAAAGTATGGTAGATGTCATTAACAGTGTTATCAAGCAGCACCTGTTCAGCAATAACCTGCTCAGAGACGCCCAGTTTGGGGTTTGCCAGGGTCACACAACTCCCGACTTCATCACAGCCTTGGTTCAAAAAAAGAAAAATGAACTGAATTCCAGTCCTTGACATCAAGGTTGCATTCTGCCAAATTGACATAAAGGAGCCCAGGTTAAAATTGGATCGCGAGCCAACACTTCATTGTTGGAGTCATACCTGACAGCTACGAAGATGGCCATTGTTGTTGGAGGTCAGTCATCTCATCTCCAGAACATCTCTGCAGTAGTCCCCACGGATAATAACCTAGGTCGAAACAGCGTCAGCTGCTCCAATAATGACCTTCCTTCCATCATAAGGTCGGAAGTGGGGATATTCGACAATGACTGCACATTGTCAGCACCATTCACAAATGCTCAGACACAGAAATAGTACATGCCCAAATGCAACAAGATCTGGACGATATCCAGGATTGGGCTGGCAAGTGGCAATTGGCATTCGCAAATCCAGACAATGACCATCACCGATAAGCAACAATATAACTACTTGTTATTCAGCAGCATTATTATAACTAAATATACTGGGGTTATCATTGACCAGAATCTCAACTGGGCTGGCCACCTAAATATAAGAGTAGATCAGAGGCTAGGAATACTGTGGAAGTGACTCACCTCCTGACCACCCAAAGCCTGTCCACCATCTACAAGGCACAAGTCAGGAATGAGATGGAACAATCCTCACTTGCCTGAATGGGTACAGCCCCAACAACACTAAAGAAGCTTGACACCATCCAGGACAAAGAAGCTCAATTGATTTGCATCACATCCAGAAGCATTCACTCCCTTCTCCACTGTCGCTCAGGAGCAGCAGTATGCACTATCTACTAGACACAATGCAAAAATTCCCCAAAGACCCTCAGACAGCTCCTTCCATCTCACAAAAACTTCCATCTAGAATGACAAGGGCAGTCGACTTTTGGGAAACCGCACTTTCAAGTTCCCTTCCATACCAGTCATCATACTGGTTGGAAATATATTGCCATTCCTTCACTGTTGCTCGGTCAAAACCGGGGAATTCCGTCCTTAATCACTCGTGGGTCAATGCACAACAGGTGGATTGCAGCAGTTTGAGAAGGTAGCTCAGCAACATCTTCTCAAGGGGGCAATTAGGGACGGGCAAGAAATGCTGCGCCCATCCAGCGATTCCCATATCCAAAACAGAGTTTTTAAAATTAGTTCCAAATTGATAATCTCGATGTGACAGTTTCTCTGATTTGAAAATGAACAGGAAAACAATATTTCTAATATTGAACATTTTAGACTTTTCTGTTATTAGAAGGGTGTTCAGTATTTGATGACTTATTGTTGCTGAGTGCTTTGATAAATTGCATCTGTTTTGTTAAAATCAATAATACTGGCGTAACAGGATCAATCCTTTGAAAATATTAGACTGAAAATGACAATCGTCGTAGAGACAATGTACTCCCGCCAGGTGATACGCACAGATAGGCGCTTATATTCAACAGATTAATGGACTACTGGCCGACACCGAATCCCCACACTGTCCATATCACAGGGCTTACCATTGACCAGAACGTGAAGTCAAATCAGCATACAAACACAAGGGTTACAAGAGCAGGTCAGAGACTTACAATTCTGCACTGAATAATAGACCCTATCACCTAAAGGGCATTGATTATAGCAATATGTTTAGGCCATTCAGCCTATCCCTTCAATCTGAAACTGTGCTGTTTGTCATTGTCTCTCTGACTAGTGAAAATATCTTCTACACACTGACTGTATCAATCTTTGCAATAATCGTTCAGTTTCAATCAGACGCCCCTTGCCCCCGCCACACCACCACTCTTCTAAATTCCATCGAGTACACACACTGCCGCTCATATGAAAAGTCGTTATGCCCAGAATGGATCACCTCCAACACCAGCAGATATTTGCCCAGAGATAGTGTCCAAAGCAGCTCACAATATGCCAAATGCCGTCTGACTATAGCCCATTACATTCTCAGCAGTATGTCTCCTCTCTTGCATTCTTCCTCCCTTGAACTGAATGCTCACATTGCATTTGCTTTCGGAACTGCCAACTGATCCGGCACATTACCCATAAGAGAGGACGAGTGCTTCAAAATCCTTTGAGCTTCAGATTTAATGGATCATGTCGAACATAGTGTCTGTCTCTATTCCGCCAGTAAAGTGCATAATCTCAAATGATTCCATGTTGTGTTCCATCAGCCACGTGTTTTCCCACAGTCCGAAACTGCCCAAGTCTTTCTGCAACCTCCCCACTTCCTCAATATTATCTGCCCAGCAAACCATCACTGCATCATCTGCAAACTTAGAAAAAATGCCCTCAGGTCCATTGTCCAGTTTGTCCATGTATAACACATTTCCTGGCTCCCTAAGGACTGTGCACCATCTACAAGGCACAACACTCAAGGTGGTTGACTCCATTGAGGTTGAAGCAGTGGCTTGGCAGGAATTAAACCTAAAAAGTCTTCGTTCTCTGCACCACAGTCTTTCAGTAGAAGCACACCCTTCCCCTTTTTGTTGTGAGTTTACTTCATTATGGCGCACAATCCTGGTCTATTGATGTCACTCTGTCTGGAAACTAACGGTGTGGTGCTCTCACCAACCAATGTAACTGTGTGTTGATGATAACGGAGGGAGGTGGGGGAGGTAATATCTATCGTGAATGACTATGTGACTGCCAGGCTGAAACCTGCCCTGACAGCCTCGGATGTACCTATGCCCGCTGTCACTGCTGTAGACATGATCAGTCTTCCTGAGAGTCAAGTCAAGGAAAGCGACTGACCTGGACGATGTTCCCAGATGTGTACTCAGATCCTATGAGGGCCAACTGGCAGAGGTATTCACATACAACTTCAGCTTCTCCCTCTTACAAGCCGATGTCCCAACCTGCTTCGAGAAGACCACCATCATCCTCGTAAGTGAGAAACCACATGTAACGTGCATTAATGACTACTGCCCAGTGGCTGTAACCTCAATAAACATGGAGTGATTTGAAAGGCTGGTTATGGCTCACATCCCCTCCAATCTCCCAGCCTGACCTGAACCCTTATAATTTGCTGACTAATGTAACAGGCCCAGAACGGATGCCATATCCCAATCCCTGCATTCATCCCTTGGACATCTGGATAACAAGTACACCCTACACCACACTCCTGCTCATTGACGACAGCTCCACCTTAAACATCATTATCCCCTCCAGACTGATCTTAAACTTCCGTGACCTTAGTCACCACTCCACCCTCTGCAATCGATGTCCCGGTTTCAGACCCACAGACAACAATCTGTGTAGATAGGTATCTGCTCCTCCGCCGCAATAACACTCAACACTGGATACCTCAAGGATGCGTCCTCAGCCCCCGACTGTACACACACGGCTGTGTTGCCAAATTCCAAACAAAGCCAGCTGCAAGTTCGCTGAAGACATCATCAAAGCAGGGGGGATACCAACCAACGATGAGTCTGAATACAGTAAGGAGATAGGGGGCAGGAGATAGCGGGCTTGGTGGCATGGTGTAATGATAATGAGCCCACTCAATTTCCGTAAAAGTAAAGAACTGATCATTGACTTTAGAAAGTAAGGAGAGGAACGCGCCCCCATCTACACCAACGGTTGAGGGAGTGCAGAGCGTCAGGTTGCTCGGCTTGATGATAACTGACAACCAACCCTGGAGTTCCCACATAGGTGTGACAGTCAAGAGGTTTCAACAATGCCTCTCATTCCTCAGGTGGCTCACGAAATTCAGCATGTACTACTTGTATAAATGCACCATTAAGAAAGTAGTGTTCGGGTGCATCACGTCCTGGTGTGGCAACTGCTCTGCCCAGGACCATAAGAATCTACAGTAGGTTGAGTGCACAGCCCAGACTATGATGGACTCCAACCTCTCAACCATTGACTCAATTTACACGGCTCGTTGCTGCAGAAAGATTGTTAACATCTATCCCAGATTACTGATGGAAGGGAGTGAGGAAGTAGCTGATGTCTTGACAGATATCTTTGTAGCATCCTTGAACATGGCTGAGGTCAGGAGGACGGGAGAATTGTTAATCCCCCGGTTCAAGAAGGGTAACAGGAATAATCCAGTTAAATATAGACCAGTGAGCCTGACGTCAGTTGTAGGGATTCTGCTGGAGAAGATACTGAGGAATAGGATCCATTCTCATTTGGATGAAAATGGTCTTATTAGTGATAGGCAACATGGCTTTGTGCAGGGAAGGTTATGTCTTACCAACTTAATAGAATGCTTTGAGGTAATGACAAAGTTGATCGATGAGGGAAGGGCTGTTGATTTCATGTAAATGGACTTCAGGAATGCATTCGATAACTTTTGACATGGCCGGGTTGGGGAGAAATTGAAGTCGCATGGGGTCCAGGGTGTGCTCGCTTCATCGATAAAGAACTGGCTGGGCAACAGGAGGCAGAGAGTAGTAGGACAAGTGAGATTCTCAAAATGGAGAACTGTGACCAGTGATGTTCCATTTAAGCTGTTTCTGGAAAGATACATTAATGGATAGAGAACAAAGGGATACAGACCCTTAGACAATAGGCGACAGGTTTAAATAGAGGAACTGGATGGGCGCAGGGTTGAAACGCCAAAAGGCTGCTGCTGTGCTGGAACGTTCTTTGTTCTAATATTTTCAAAGACCCGTCACAACCCAGTAATGATCTCTTACAACCTCTTCTCAGCCTAGAAGATACGGATGATTGAAAGCAAGGAGCAGCTGGCTCAGGAACAGCTTCTTGCCGGCTGTTATGAGACTGATGAATGGGCTCTCTAATCTCAAATAATGCTGATCTTGTTCAAGTTGATCTCGCCTAGCGCACACCCTGTGCAGCGTAACCTACATGCCTCTCAGACATGTTTTACAGCCATTGTTCTGTACATTCCTGCTTAGTATGATCTGCCTGTACGCCTTGGGACAGTTAACAATAAATCCTCACCTCCGTTCCCCCTAGCTCCCTCCAGTACTCATTCCCAGCTCTCTCCGGTCCTCAACCCCAGCACCTCTCATTGCTCACCCCCAGCTCCCTGTGATCCCACCCCCAGCTCCCTGTGTCCTTTGTCTCTCACTGTTTGTCTCACTCTGTCTGTTTCCCTGTGTTATCCTTTTTTCTGTCTTCTGTTTCTTTCCCTGAATTTACTCTCTCCCCTTCTCCTGTTCATGTTACTGTTTGTTTCCTTGTCTTGTTTCCTTTCTGTCTTTAACTGATTCTCCATCTGTTTCTTGCACTGTGTTCTCTCTCTCCTTCCCTTTGTGTCTGTCTTTATTTCACTCGTGATGGTGATGGCCTCTCTATAAAATTGAAGCAGGTGATGGCTGATTGGTTCGATGTTGCCAACACAATTAACTCAACTGTGTTTTGCTATCATGGACATAGTTTATATTTATTGATGAACTTTCAATTGTTGTCAAAACAGCAACCAGAACTTGGGTATCCATTTAACAGCCAATTGTTACAACTAACTATTTTGGAACTGCCCGCCTCCCAGTGCTCTGTATACTGGCAACTGAAAGCATTCTATTCACGTGACATGGTAACTGCTGTGCCCAGGACCATAAGAAACTACGGACAGTTGTGTGCACAGCCCAGGCAATCACTGAAGATAACCTTCCATCCATTTATACTTCTCATTATCGCCGAAAGGCTGATAACAAAAAAAAATCTCTTCCAAACTGGTAATGATCTCTTACATCCTTTTTCTATAGGGAGAAGATACAGAGGCTTGAAAACATGGACCAGCATACTCAGGAACACCTTCTTCCCTACCGTAATTAGACTGACGAATTCACATCTCTAACTTTTCAAATAATACTAGTCTTGTTAATCGAGATTTTGCTTTGGACGTCTCCTGTGCAGCTTTAGCCTTATATGCCTCACTCTGTTGAAGTACCCCATGAGTTGTATTTTCTTGTTTGGTATCATGTTCCTGCACTAATTACAAAACAAAGTTTTCCATTGTACATTTGACTAAAATAAATCAAATCAAATCAGAGCAAACGCGTGGACTACAGTGGCTCACGGTCTTCTCAAGAGCAGCTAGAAAAGTGAAATAATGCTGTCCCAGCCAGTGATACTCATATCCCATTCAAGAATATAAGAAAATGACCACACTCAGGGAAAAGAGACAGGGAGATAAAATCGTTTTAAACATGGTGTTAGACAAATACAGGTTTCCCTCGCTATCTGAAAGTACAGTGTTCCTTTCGTAAGCTGATATGGTGTAAAGTGAAGAAGCATTAATTTGTATAAGAAAATTAATCAGCTTCCTTCGTAAAAGTGAAAATCTTCTTTGGATTTCTTTTGATTAGCGAAAACAGGTCCTAATGTAGGTCACTTGGAAAGGGAGGGGGCGAAATGTAAACTTCTGAAAAGCAGTGGATACCTGTATTTACATGGGCATGATATTTAGGAAGATGGGACGGGCGAAAAATAAATGAGGTGAATCTCACGTTTTAGTTCCATGCCAGCTGATTATCATTCCATTTGTTTGTTCTTTTTCTTCTATATCTCTCTTTCTCCATCAATTCAACTCAGTCCTCTTCCCCTGCACAGCTCACTTCCCTGCCACTAACAGTATTCACACTATTTCCCAACTGATTTAAGTTCTGAAGAGCACTTTCTGTTCTTTGCTTTTTTAAATATAATTTCAGGTCAGTAACACACCTTCCACCCCCTCCCAGAATAATCATCAGCACTGCTGATATCGATATGGCAGATGTTCCCAATGGTGGAAATCATGACAATTCCCAAGGAAAACCTCCTCTCCATTGTTGTAATGTTCATGTCCATTATTCTAAGAATCCGATCCAATGTCTACGCAGCTGCTGATCTCTGTTACTGTCAGAGCAGATGCACCTGCTACTACAGTGGGATAAAGCACTGAGTGAACTCCTGACTAAAAGGAGAGGGAAACCCTCCAGTGACAAGCTACAATGTATGGAGACTGACATCAATCACAGTCACTGAGCAAACAGCTCCAGCTTTCAATACAGCACATTCAGTTCACAATATAACTGAACTGGACTGAATGTTGACATTGCCAGCTATTGGTCACATCTCCCATCACCAATTGCTCTCGTGAAGTCAGTTGTGAGGAAGAATGATGTTTTTTTCCGTAGGCTAGATGGCTCTGCTCTGTTGTACGTTTGCAAAGCTGTACCATCTCTCCGCAAATCCATCCATGCACCAAATGAAACACAATCAGGATGTTGCTACTGCGTGGATCTCTCCTTCACGGGAACAAACACCAGCCATCAGTCTATCACTGAACACAGTTGCCCTAAACATAGACAGAAAGTTGGACTTCTCTGAATATTCCTCTCACTGCTCCAATAAGGCAACTTTGGAACTTTCATACATAACATGCTTCAGTAATCTTTTTAACAAAAATTGACAAACACCCTAATGCAGTTTTATTTGAGGTAAAGCAGTATTTTTATACATTTTGGCCTCAGTCCAAAACCAAATGTATTAAGCACAATGAACCTATTCATTAAGACTTATGAATTAATGAGTCAGATTTGTATGAATATGACATTGGCTGAGAGACAGGACAGAATGGGGTCAACGGCTGTGGAGATGGCATAGAGTACAATGATATTTCCCAGTCATCATTGCTCTTTCTGATTGACAGAATTAAATATAACGCACAAGTAGAGATGAAAAGCCGAATGTGAACTATATGTGTTAAAGTGAACTATATTTTATATGCACATTACTTAATCGTTGAGTATACAATTTGAGTAGGGTCAACGGACCTGAAATATTAGCTTTGGGTTAATATTTCTCTTCACAGATACTGCCAGACTGCCGAGCTTTCATTCGAATTCCTGTTTTTATTTGAGACGGATCGTATTGTTCATATCTGGTAGGATACTTACAATTAAAAGCAGGCACTAATAAGAAAATAAGAAGGTCTGTGTGGACAATACAGAATAACTGTTGAGATACAGCTCATTCTAAGCTGGAAAAGACAATAGGTTGAGTGTCCTCCACCTTTGCTGTAATAATTCTGTGATATACCTTGAAAGCTTATGGAGGGGGAGACAAGCTTGTTCAATTAAGGACAGTGTTCCATCATCAAAAATCGATTCTTATTATTTCATGAAGTTCAATTGCTTCGAAACAGTATTTTCAAACAAAGTGGATTTACTGAGATTTACAGGACATTCAGAACTTTTTTTTCTCGTTGAATCTTAAAGAAGAAACAGATTTCGGCCGTACTACATGTGTCACAGACAAACCAATTGTAATAGGAACAGGAAAGGACCATAGTGTCCAAATACAACCAAGGTCAACATATGGACCTTTCAAGAAATATGAAATATAATGATATGAAAATGAGATACAAACTGAAAATGGTGTAGAAATGAAAAAAATAAAAGATGAGGAATTATCTGCAGAAAGGAGCAGAGTTAACATATTGGTTATGATGTGACGCTTCTGAAAAGTCAAATGCTAGTTCTGTGCATCTTTGCTCAGATTCTGCCAGATTTGCTGAGTTTTTCTCCAGCTCTTTCATTTTTTTCTGAATTGTGACAAATTGTCTGATCTGAACGATGAGATGGTGATGTTACGACAGGAGGTGCTTTTGGAGGAGTGGATGCATTCAGCGTGCTGGGCACAGGTGGGGAGGCAGGTTCCAAGGGGTCATAGGCATCTCTGTATTATTGCATCTTGTGGGCCTCACATATCTGATGAGCTTGGCGAATGAGCCAGAGAAATAAATAGAATTCGGGAGCGGTGCAACCTTGAGCCAATGAGATGTGATGCATTTGGACAGATAAAATGTTGATATCAGTGGTACTCACATCACACGATCAGTCCTCAGAAAGTAACTGATTGAAAATAATCTGAATCGTAATCTCATTGTAACACCTTAATTCCATTGGGGTGACACTCAACCAGCAAGGTCTTACTTTTCTGAGATTTTAGACCAGACTGTGAAAACGGAACATATGTTGATGTTATTAACAGGACACATTTATCCATGGTTTTGGAAGGCACTAGAAGGGCAGAGTTTATTTGGCATTCTCAAAAGCTCTGGGGAAGGTGTCATTGTTCATTGTGGAAATTACCAAGACAGAATATCCTCCGATTCCCATTGACCACAGTTTACTCAGGGGCCGTGATGCCACATGAGTCAAATACTACTTTGATGCAAGGGAAGTTACTCTAATCACACCTCAAATGTCATTGGAAAATCCTTAAAAAGCAAAATGATAGAACACGGCTTGTTCAAACAATGTGCTCACTGTACTCACAACATTTAAAGGAAAACTGATGCATGGATTTCTGATTCTGAGGAGAGGTTCATCCTATTTGTGATGAGGCTGTTTGGTTAAGCGCTGTGACAGAGAGATAGAAAGACACTCCACTCTGTACCATGGGGAACAAAACCATCCTGTTCAAGGTGCATCAGGTAGTGACAAAAACACACTATTGTCTGTTCCAATTGGACATTGATCACACCAATCTCATCACACACGGATGATCAATAGCAGCACAGAAGCCAGCAGCTCCCATCATCCCAGTTGGAAAGCTAAAAGTGAATGCGATGGTCAGATGAAGAGGGAGTAACTGGGAACTTGATGTAACTTACAATGGAAGTGGCAGAAGGAGGGTGTAAAGGGAGATCATCAGTGGAAGAGCATGTAGCAGTAGAAGGGATAGTGCAAGGGAAGTAGGAGTGTCAGGAAAGAGTATGACGGAGGAGGAAGAATGGCACATGAAGTTTGAGTGACAGGGACAATCTTGTTTTTGGGGAAGCGGGATTGTGTGCACAAACGTCACTGTTCAGGAAAGTCGAGATCTGGTTTCCATTCAAAATTAAGAATTTATTTCGTGTACTTTTTCTTCTATTACTTCATTCTAGTTCAGATTGCACATGTACTCTATATTTCTGTATCCCCATCAAGTGGAGACAACATGTTATTTTTCTCATCTAGTGGGGCGTTTCAATATTTTTGATTTTATTACAGTATGTATTAGCTTCCAATTCAAGGTAGGCATGAGAACATGAGTTGATCTCCTGCAGTTTGTCCATAACATAGAATTTAATTGAATATTTATCCTCATCACACTCGCTGATTTAAACTAACAATGAATTAGTCCGTGTTCATCCTGCAGGTGAAACATTTCTTCAGCTTTGGCTATTGCAGTGAATGTAACAAAGAACAGTGTCTCCAGAATGCTAATGTTCCAGCGCAAGATACCAAACCCTAGTTCATCCTAAATTATTTACAAGCTTTATGAAAAAATCATGTAGAGTGGTAAAGTGTAAAAGGTGAATTCAACTCTGTGTCAAAAATGTTATCTCTGGCGTCCTCACAAAAGATATAAACCACATCACTCTGTAAATTGACCAAAATAAGAAAAGGTATCGACTGGAATTCTCAAATCTTCCTCTAAATAACATCTGGAGAACAGGAAGGAACACATGATTTGTTTGTGAGATTCATAAATGACGATGGTGAGCATATCGAAGATGGGGGTGGGGGCAGTGGAATGATGCGGATGACACAAAGCTGAGCTGTGTGGCTCAGAGTCGGGAGGAAAGGGTTAGGCTACAGGAGGATATAACTGGATTATTCAGATAGCCAGATCAATGGCCGATGAAATTTAACACTGATAAATGTGGGTTGAAGCACGTCAGAAGTAATATGACAAGCGAGTACTCAAACTATGAATGGGGTGGGCGAAATTTGCTCGTTTTTTTTTCTTTGCAGCAGGGAAAGTCGAGGAGGGAACCTGGTACAGGTGCACAAGAGCATAAGGAGTATAGAGAGGATGAACAACCAAAAGCCATTTCCCTGAGTCAAAGCGTCAAAAACAATGGGACGCATTTTTAAAGTGAAAGGCAGGGGAATGAGAGAGGATTTGTGGAATGCGTTCAGTTGGGAGGGGAGTGTGAATCTGGAAGGCATTGCCGAGGAGGGTGGTTGAGGCAGGTAACCTCACAAACATGTGCTCTTGCTAGCACAGACGTGACAGGCCTTTTCTTCGTTGCATGATTCTATGCGGTAGCAGCCGTGAACAGTCTGATATATTCTGAAGAAATAAGCAATGGCAGTTGCTGGTTTGTTCCTCTGACTGGACTCAGTGAGTGGCGAGATTACAAACCAGCATCATCTCATGCAGCTTCAGCACGTACTCAACCTACAGCAACCAAGCCATCTCTGGGAGCATCCAGGGTAATTCACATGCTCAGTGAATGCACTGTCCAACAACAGCACGAGCATTTTTCAGCTGTTTGCACTATTATTATAGCTTCAGCAATGTCATCGACACAGATTTTCCTTCAATATAATGCAGACTTCTAGCTATGAGGGTGCTATATCTCTGAAGCATAATAGATTCCTTCCCAGGTATTCACTTTGATAAAAATCAAGTTTTCCTGTGTTTTGCTGCCAGTTGTTTATCACATAATTCCTCACTCCACTCTACCCCAACCTCTTTCCCCTTTAATATTTTGTTGTGCACTGTCTTCCTGATCTCACACACCTCAATCCCTCACGTCCCCCACACTCTCCATCCTCATTTGTGAATCCCTGATAAACCTGAGCCTCATCTCTTTCATTTATTCCAACTTCCATCTCACAATGTGAACTGATATGATTCCTTCCCTCAGCATGGTCATTAGACTGGCCATGCCTGATGTGCTATTCATCTCGACCTTCCACTCAGGTTCTGACCCGCTGCTTTGGTTAACAACCTCCTGGTTTGTTAGTTTAAATCCATTCGGTTTGCACTAGCAAACCTCCCCAAATGACGTTGTTGCTCCTCCAGCAAAGATGCAACCTGTTTTTTTTTTGTACAGGTCGCACCTGTCCTGGAAGAAATCCCAATGATCCAAAAATCTGAAACCATCAACCCTGAACTAGCTTTTGAACAACATGTTAAGCTATACTGCGTCCTTATCCTTACCTCTTTTCAATATGGCATGGGGAATAATTCAGAGATTACAGAGGATTGTTCTGTCTCTCTCTCACATACACATTCACATACACAATCAGGCTGACACCACATTACTTATAAAGTTATTGGTATTCTTCTGCAAAGTAATCAGAATGATAACTGGAATGAAGGATATTTAGTTAAAGAAAGGATGAGAAAGAATGCGTTTCTTCTGGACGTCAGTTTGCTCGCTGAATTGAAGAGTTCATTTTCAGATAGTTCATCACTATACCAGGGAATATTATCGGTTAGCCTCCGGTGAAATGCTAGTGTTATGTCCCACTTCCTATTTAAGTATTTAGGTTTCCTTGAGTCAGTGATGTAATTTCCAGTATTGGTGATTTCATGCCTGGTCCTTTTCCTCAGAGAGTGTAAGATGGAATCAAAATCGCGTGTTTGTTGATGGATTTCTGGTTGGAATGCCATGCTTCTAGGAATTCTCGTGCGTGTCTCTGTTGGCTTGTCCTCGATGGATGAGCAGACCCAGTCAAAATGATATACTTCCTCATTCGTATGTAAGGATCTAGTGAGAGTAGGTCATGTCTTTTTTCTGGCTAGTTATTGTTCATGCATCCAGGTGGCTAGTTTTCCGCCTGTTTTTCCGATGTAGTGTTTGTTACAGTACTTGCAAGGCCATACTCACAGGAATCCGATTCACTAGAGAGGAAGAAAAGGACAACCAACTCCCATTCCTAGACGTGATGGTACAGAGAATACCTAACGGAGAATTCACCACAAAGGTATACAGGAAAGCCACACACACAGACCAAGTCCTAAACTACGAAAGCAACTAAACCAACGCACACAAAAGAAGTTGCATCAAGACACTATTCAAACGGGCACAATACACTGCAGTGCACCAGAACTGCAAAAAGAGGAAGAAGAACACCTATTCAATGTATTCGCCAAAAACGGATACCCGCGCAATTTCATCAACAGATGCCTAAGGGAAAGACGACGGAATGGGGACATGCCACAACCCAAAGGATTGGCCACACTACCATACATCAAGAGCATTTCTGAACTGGCAGCCAGACTACTGCGACCACTAGGACTCATAACAGCACACAAACCAACAGCCACTCTCAGACAACAACTCACCAGAACGAAGGACCCGATACCCAGCATGAACAAAACCAATGTAGTGTACAAAATCCTATGCAAGGACTGCACAAAACACTACACAGGACAAACAGGAAGGCAGCTAACGATCTGCATCCATGAACACCAACTAGCCACGAAACGACATGACCAGCTATCCTCAGTAGCAACACACGCAGATGACAAGCAACATGAGTTTGACTGGGAGAACACTACTATTATAGGACAAGCCAAACAGAGAACAGCCAGGAAATTCCTAGAGGCATGGCACTCATCCACAGATTCAATCAATAAGCACATCGACCTGGACCCAATATACCGAACACTGCAACGGACAGCTGGAACTGACAACCAGAAGCAGCAGATTCAAACCACTACAAATGCCGGAGGAAAGATCACAGAAGCGCTTCACAGGAGGCTCCCGAGCACTGAGGATGTCACCTAGACAGGGGACGAAACGTCTGCAACACAAATTCCCAGCTCGGCGAACAGAACCACAACAATGAACACCCGAGCTACAAATCTTCTCACAAACTTTGAACACCATGCTCTTTATTCGATATTAAATAAAATGTGCATTCTTTATTTTTGTGTTACAAAAATTTGACAGGAGTTTATACTTTACTTCCATAAATATAGAATCGACCTAATTGTTTTCAGAGATTATAGTTCAGTTGAATAATCATACTTCACATCTCATTTTTGCCCAATTCACGAAACATAGCTAACAGCTGATTATTGTTCGGGTCAGTAAACTCAACACCTTGCAATGATCTACGCTAAAAACGGCTTCCCAAAGATTTGGAATCATTTATAGTGTTACTGGAATTCGCAGTTGCCAGTGTTGCTGAGTGACACACTGACCTGCTCCTAAATCTGTGCAAAGAGTTTCTAACCTGTGTCAGGGCAGTCAGTCAAACATTTCTTCACAAAAAATAATTTGGAATCCACCCTGGGAAAGGTGGGATCTCGCAAACAGACTATCACTGGTCTCAATGTAGCTACAAATGATGTCCAAATTAGATATCAATGGCTGACCAGCAGCCAGGTTTTAAAAAATCATCTTCAGTCAGAGCCTGGCCCAGCGGCAGATGCGTCGACGTCCAGTGTCAGAATCACACCGCACAACTTACTGACGGTGCTGACACCTGGCCTGCCTCCCAGACTCCATACATCTGCACCTGGACTGGATGCTGGGAAAAGACGTTCAAAAGTTGACAGTCTGATGCACTATTTTGAGTCTCACAAAGAAATTTTCTGAAACCATATCCAATAAATGTCACCTTCATTATCACCAGTATCAAAATGAAATTTTACATCTCTGTGGATGGCCAGAGATTAATGCATGGTTCACCCAACAGAATGTATCTGAAGAAAACAGCAGGCCAAGAAGCACGTTAATAACTGAACTTGCGGATTATGTTTGGTATGTCACCACACACATATTGTACTGGCACTCAGGTGACTGTAACAATGCACACTGTAAATGTAAGTTTTGACCTAACACCTCGTCAAAGCTTCCTGATCTCACACCATCACTCCCTCACACACTCAAGAATTGATGAGAATCTACAAGCTTGGTGAAACAGGAATCATAGGACAGGCCTTGATGTCCTTCCGACCTTTTATCCTGTTCTAAGATCAGACTAACCTACATACCTTTCATTATACGATCATTCATGTGCCTATCCATACACCCACACTCTCTGTGTAAAGAACGTACCTCGGACATCTCCCATAAATATTCCTCCAATTACCTTAAAATCATGCCCCCTCATGATAGCCATTTCTGTCCTGGGTGAAAGTCTCTGGTTGTCCACTCTATCTATGCCTCTAATCATCTTGTCCACCTCTATCAAGTCATGTTCCATTCTTTTTCGTTCCAATGAGAATAAAACCTAGTTCACTGAATTTTTTTTGCAAGACCTGCCCTCCAATCCAAGCAGCGCCCTGATAAATTTCTTCAGTACGCTCACCAATGCTTCCCCATCTTTCGTATAATGAGGCGACCAGAACACAACCTTCTAAGTGTGATCTCACCAGGGTTCCATAGAGCTGCAGCATAACCTCACTACTTAAACTCAACCCCCCTGCTAATGAAAACATCATCCGGCTTCTTAAGAACCTTATCAACCTGGATGGCAACTTTGTGGGAGCTATGACATGGATCATCAGATCCCACTGTTCCTCCACAATGTATGAATCCTACATTTAACCGTGTATTATGCATTCAAATTTGACCTTCCAAACTGAATCGCTTCACAATTTTCCAGATTGAACTCCAACTGTCCCTTATCAGCCCAGTTCAGCATCCTGTCAATGTCCTGTGCAAACTACATTAGCCCTCCACACTACCCACAATTCCACTAAGCTTTGTTAAAATGAAAAACTTACTAATCCACCTACCCTCTTCCTCATCGAAGTCATTTATAAATATCACAAACAGCAGAAGTCCCAGAACCGATCCCAATGGAACACCAATGGTCACCTAGCACCAGACAGAATGCTTGCCATTTACCACCCCCCCCTGTCTTCTATGGGCCAGTCAATTCTGCATCCAGACAGGCCGGTTTCCCTGTATCCGATGCGTCCTTATTTTCTGAAGGAACCTACCATGGGGAAATTTACCAAACGCCTGGTTAAAAACCATGTACTCCACATCCACTACTCTCGCTTCTTCAATGTATTTGATCCCATCCTCAAAGAATTCAGTAAGGTTTGTGAGGCATGACCTGCCCCTCACAAAGCCATGCTGACTATTTCTAACCAAACTATGATTTGCAAGTAATCATAAATTCTGTCTCTCAGAATCCTCTCCAAAACTTTGCTCAATGCTGATGTAAACTGACTGGTCTGTAATTCTCAGGATTATCCCTATTCCATTCCTGAACAAGGGAGTAACATTTGCCACCCTCCAATCATCTGGCACTACTCCAATGGAGAGTGAGGACGCAAAGATCATTTCCAAAGGTGCAGTAATCTCTTCCTGCTCTTCCTGTAGTAAGCCAGGGTGGATCCCGTCTCGCCTAGGAGATTTATCTATCCCTATGTTTGTATTTCAGTCTGTACTTCACCTCACCATGTCTACTCACTGTCCAACTACCTGATTGACTGCTTTCCATTTCAGGGCTCTATACAGTGCTGCTTTCCTGAACACATATGGTTCCCTATAACCTGTTAATCATGAAATGGAAAACATGGGAAGGCACCAATGCCTTCCTGATGAAAGGCTGATGCCCAAAGCTTTGACTCTCCTGCTCCTCAAATGTCGCCTGACATGCCGTGCTTTTCCAGCGCCACACTTTTCGACTTGATCACCAGCATCTGCAGGTCTCACTTTCTCCATTACAAAGGGCTATCCCCTCTGCACACTGTGCAGGCAATTAATCAGCAGAAACCCGTTGTATTTAGAGCTGACTGTTCAGTTCTGGAAAGTTGCATTTGATGAATACATTTATTGAAAACGAAATTACAATTCAACAAATATTCATTCAGTCCCAGAGTTAGTTTTGGTTCATGAATTAGGCAGCTTGATAACGAGCAGTGAATGACTGAAGAACTCCGAGGTACAGAGTATTCTAGGATGTATTCCAGGCTGGATGTGCTTTCCCTTAAGGTTGGGTATATTATCGGACAGACAGACGTGATAAGGGAACGAGCTGACACGTGGAATTGTGATATTTTTGCCATTACAGAGATATGTTTGAGGGAGATCAGGGCTGACAACTCAATATTCTGCGGTACAAGAACAAGCAGCACAGGAGAGGGGTAAAGGAGGAGGTGGTGATGCATTATTAGTTATGGAGTCAGTTGCTGCAGTAAGAAGGGAATTAAATCGGAAAGAGAAACTAAAGCAGGTACAAATTGAGCAGGTCAATGGAGGCAAATACCATATGTGTAGGGCTAAACTTAAAACGTCAGTAGAAGCGTAAATATGAGGCGTGATAAAATATTAGCGGGTAGTATGAGTGGTTGAGAGAGATAAGGAGTAGTATATGATTTGTGAGGGGCTTAGAGATATAGGGAGGGGTGTAGGGTTTGGAGTGGATTAGAGAGATAGGGAGGCGTGCAGGGTTTGAGAGAGTTATGGAGTAGTAAAGGGTTTGGAGGAGGTTAGAGAGATAGAGAAGGGTTACGGATTGGAGGGGGTTAGATGGATAGGGAAATTTGTAGTTTGGAGGGGTTAGAGAGATAGGTAGGCGTGCAGGGTTGAGAGAGATACGGAGTAGTACAGGGTTTGGAGCAGGTTAGAGAGATAGGGAAGGGTGTAGGGATTGGAGGGGATTAGACAGATAAGGAAAGGGTTTGGTGGGGTTGAGATAAGTAGGGAGAGGTATAGGGTTTAGGAGGGGTCAGAAATATAGGGAGGGATGCAGGGTTTAGAATGGGTTAAGGAAATAGAGTGTGGTGCAGGGTCTAGAGTAGGTTGAAGAGATAGGGAAGGGAGTAGTGTTTGGAGGAGTTTAGAGAGCTAGGGAGGGGTGCAGTATTTGGAGAGGGTTAAGGAGATAGGGAGGGGTGTCGGGTTTGGAGGAAGTTAGAGAGATATAAAAGAGGTACAGTGTATGGAGGGTGTTATAGAGATAGTGAAGGCAGTAGGGGCTGGAGAAAGTTACATAGATGGGGTGGGTGGAAGGTTTGGAGGAGGATAAAGAGATAGAGAGGAGTGTAGGGTTTGGGAAGGAGAGAGAGATAGCGAAGGGGGTACGTTTGGAGGAGGCTAGAAGCTCATTGTGTCAGATCAAACACTGACACAGAAACCTCCTGCTGACTCCCCTCCCTCAGCCTCACGGTGTCAGATCAAACACTGACACAGAAACCTCCTGCTGACTCCCCTCCCTCAGCCTCACGGTGTCAGATCAAACACTGACACAGAAACCTCCTGCTGACTCCCCTCCCTCAGCCTCACGGGGTCAGATCAAACACTGACACAGAAACCTCCTGCTGACTCCCCTCCCTCAGCCTCACGGTGTCAGATCAAACACTGACACGAAACCTCCTGCTGACTCCCCTGCTTCACTGATGGATCAGTGTCCCTCCACATTAAACAACACTTGGAGGAAGCCCTGAAATGTAACAAAGGTGGAGAATGTATATACTGGGTGGCCATTTCAAAACCAACACCAAGAAAGTTTCAGCAGCAGCGTGCTGATCGAGCTGGCCGTTTCCAAAAGGACATAACTGCTTCACTGCGTCTGCACCGGTCGAGGGAAATGACTGGCAGGGAGAAACATCCTTGACCTCACCCTCACCAACCTACTGGCTGCAGACACATTGTTCGATACCGTATTGGGAACGGTGACGACTGCACACAGTATTTCTGGAGACAAAGTTCCACTTTTATATCATGAAGACCCCCTGTGTATATGTGACACCATCACTGTGCTAAACAGGGCAGATTTCAAAAGATTTTGGAATTTTGCACTGGCCTGTATGAGGTGGTTCAGGTCATTACCAACAGCAGCAGAATTGTACTCGAGTATAATTTTCACTATCACTGCCTGGCGTATGCTCCACTTTACCCTGACCATCAAACCAGGGATACAGCCTTGTTAAATGGAGAACACAGGAGGGCCTGCTGTAGTAGCACAAAATACACCTCAGGATGAGATGAAGTTACTAAATTGGACCATTTGCTCACCACATGGTATAAATAGCAAATTATACACAGATCTAAACAATGAATCAGACCTAATCTCTGCAATCCTCTCACATGCAGTCTGGGTGAGTGGTGGTGGACAATGACACAACTCACTGGAGGAGGAGGATCCACAAATACCACCTTCCTCAAAGATTGAAGAGCCCAGCACAATAATAGAAAAGCTAAGGCTGAAACTTTCACAACAACCTTCAGACAAAAATATCGATGGGATGATCTATTTTAGTCTCCTCCAGATGGCATTCTTCAGCTAATCCGGTTCACTATGTGTGGTATTTACAAACAGCTGGAGGGATTGGAGAATACAAAGGCTGTGGGCCCTGATAACATTCCATTCAAGCTGTTCCTGCTGGGATACAGCACTGGGACCTAGCTGACAATGTGGGAAACTATCCAAGTGTGTCCTCTGGACACACAGACAAAACATCAGATAATCAATGACCACCCCATTGCTCTAATCCGTGTCATTAATGTGGAAGATGTCACCTACAGTGAGATCAAGCAGCACTTCCTCAGCACCAACCTGCTCACTGAGCTCAGTTTGGACTCTCATCCCTTGGGCTCATTGAAGCCTTGGTTTAATGATGTACAACAAGAAAACACACAGCTGAATTCTAGAGGTAAAGTGACAGTGACTGCACTTTTAACATGATCATAACTACGTTTGACCAAGTGCCGTATCCAGGATTAACGGCAAAACTGGAGCAAATAGGAATCGTCTGCACTGGCAGAAGTTACACCTGGTACAAAGGAAGGCAGCTGGTATTGGTGGAGAGCAGCCATCTCAGCTCTGCCGCAGTTCCCCAGGGGAGGAGTTACTGAGTAAGCCTGTAGATCAGAAATGGAAAGGCAGGGCACCATACTACGACAGGATGATAGGGCTTCTCTCTAGTTAGACAGAGACGACTGGTGGTAGTTTAACTGGACAGTCCTCATGCCTCAAGTGAGGGAGAGCTTGAGTAGGACAGCCCTTTTCAGACACCTCATTCAGTGCAGAAACTGAACCCACACTGTTGGTATTAATCTGTATTACAAACCAGCCGTCCAACTGATTGAGCTAACCAAGTCCTCGCTCAGCTCCTTGGGTTAGATACTGTAATATTATTCCATTCAGATATGTTGTTAGACACCTCTGGAGCAGGTGGAACTAGAAGCCAGCTTCCTAAGAGAGAGGGACAGCATCAGTGAGCTGTAAGAGTGCTCTCTGCCCTAGGCCTAATAATTTTCAGCTGCTTCATAAAGTCACAACTGGGACTGTTTGCCAATGATTAGACAATGTTCAACATAATTTGTGATTTACTCAGATACTGAAGCAATCCTTATCCAAATGCAACAAGGACCTGGAAATATGAAGGTGTGTGCTTAACAGTGACAAGTACCATTTCCGTTGCACACATGCCAGACAACAATTACCTCTAACATTTGAAAAGGGAACCATATCCCTTTAACGTTCAATGCCACCACCAGCACTGAACTCCCAATGACCAATATCCCGGGGATTACCGTTAACCAGAATTGGACTGACCATTTTGACACATATTAATAAATTGGCTACTAGAATATCTCAGGGCTAGAATCCTGCAGAAATAACATATCTCATGATTTCCAAAAGCCTGCACACCATCTATAAGACACACATTGAATGTGTGTGCAATGAAATACCCCCCCCCCCCCCATTTTCCCAGTGAATGCAGCTTCACCCCTCATCCACTGACACTCAGGAGCAGCACTACCTGCCATCTACACGGTGCTCTGCAGAAATTTACCAAGGCTTTTTACAATGTACCTCTGAAACCATGACCATCAAGAAGGACAAGGAAGCAGATACATGGGATCATCACCATGTTCGCTTTCCGACCCCCATCCTGATTGGGAAATATATTGCCATTCCTTCAGTGTCACTGTTTCAAGTTCCCTCCTTAATGGTATTGTAAGTCTAACTACAGCACATCGACTGCACTGGTTCAATGTGGCAGCTCACCCCCACTTTCTCAGGGCAACAAGGATGGGCAATAAATACTGGCCAATCATATTCCATGAATAAATGAAAATGAAAATACTGTCCAGACCTGCCCAATGCTGGACACTGTGCTTTGTGTTTTGTGAGCTCAGGCTGTTAGGATCCAGGCAGTAACCTGTTTTTGTAAACAGCTGAAGGGATGTGCTGTTTTAAATAATCTGTCAATCTCTCAGAGGCATGGCCTACATACCGAGCATCACACAGACACTGACGTTCACATCTCACATTACTGAGCTCTGAGATAGACAGAAGCAATTCAAAATGTACTCATATCTGACTGTAACATGTTTAACACACAGTGATCTTGTTGCCGTGAAAATGATTATGAGTGAATATTAGCAGGGAGAAAGTGAGGACTGCAGATGCTCGAGATCAGACTCAAAAAGTGTAGTTCTGAAAAAAAAGCACAGCCGTTCAGGCAGCATCTGAGGAGCAGGAGAGTCGACTATGAGTTCACAACAATAATATAAGGGACAATAAATGTATATTTTCAAAGTCCTTGTACTTAATAGTGATGTGGTCTTGGGTGTGGGAATGAGATTCATCATTTCAATGCTCCTCACTGTCAGTTTTTCATCATGTTGTTGTTATGAAAGTGAACTGAATAAATGGGTGGATTTTGTGCTTATTGGACAATCTAAAAGTTGGTATTATGAAAGGATGTCAGAACTTCAGTAAGAGATTTGCATGTTAATGGTTAGAACAATGCTGCAAACATTTACACAGAAATTTCCAGTTCAAGTCACACACAGGGTCGTTGGGATGGGATCACGCTGGCCATCAATGGAGCTGCACAAATCTGTTTGGATACTGACATTGTGGGGCTAACATACACTGGATATGGTTTATGAGGGATTCAATGTAAGATAACATGTGCTGCAGGAGCCCATCACCTTATAACACCTTCATTCAGGATCGGGTCCAAGGCTCAGAATTACAGAGTTTAGGTGTCATACCAGAAGGGATATACTTGCGAGACATGGCTGTTTACAGGTCATTCTTACAAATGTTGAACTGCGCCATTGACCAGTCTGGCCCACACACATCTCCCCGTTGTTCAGGTATATCTCTAAACAGTCTATTGCGTGAGTAACTGCCCAGCTCCAGTTTGGAAGCTCTCTGGACAGATTTTGGAGATGGCCAGTGTTTTGAGGTCATGGTGAGGCCAGTAAGAGTGTCTGAGTTCAGCATTTTTCTCAAAGTCATTTCCAACAGCTTTGCTCCTGCAAGATGGTGTGTTCACTGATCTGAACATGAATCAGCTGTTTACTACAGTCACTGAATTGTGTAATAGTTAAGTGTGCGCTCTGGTAATTCAATTATTGTTCACTTCAATTGTTTTCAACTGAAAAATATCGATGTTTGTTTTATTCTAAATATGTAAGAAACAAAGTGATATTAATCCTTCATTATACAAAATGTAAAAGTGACCCGTTGTATATTTCCACGGACTAATCAAAAAACAGTCAGATATTGCCAGTAAAGCAGGATTCTGTGAACAAG